>NC_092124.1:2556096-2856096 GCF_045679555.1 Salvelinus alpinus
TTTGTTTTGTATAAAAAAATGTTTCCCAAACTAAGTCCTCAGGATCCCAGGTGGTGCCATTTTATTTTTTGCTCTAAGACGACACAGCTGATTCAAATTATCAAAGCTTGATGATTAGTTGATTATTTGAATCAGCTGTGTAGTGCTAGGGCAAAAAAAATAAAAAAAAATAAAAGTGGTGTAGCATTTTGGCTGATAATGGTCACTGTATGCCTACACGCCAAGTCAGACAGCCATTTTGATTCATTGATCAGTTTTGATCATGCGACATGTAGTCGTTGATTGACACATGTCAATGTTTGCATCTTTTGTTCACTTGTTTTTGTGAAAATTAATGAAATGTTTGTGTGAATAGGAAAGGGAAAGGGGGATACCTAGTCAGTTGTACAACAGAAAGGGAAAGGGGGATACCTAGTCAGTTGTACAACTGAGTGCCTTCAACTGAAATGTGTTTTCCGCATTTAACCCAACCCCTACTGCTGGTTTGTTTGCAGACTAGTTTTATGAGCTTAATTTTGTTCAATTCTTGCCTATAATGCTACAGTTGAAGTCGGAAGTCTACATACACCTTAGCCAAATACATTTAAACTCAGTTTTTCACAATTCCTGACATTTAATCCTAGTAAAAATTCCCTGTCTTAGGTCAGTTAGGATCACCACTTTATTTTAAGAATGTGAAATGTCAGAATAATAGTAGAGATAATGATTTATTTCAGCTTTTATTTCTTTCATCACAACTTTGGAAGTATACTTGGGGTCATTGTCCATTTGGAAGACCCATTCGCGACCAAGCTTTAACTTCCTGACTGATGTCTTGAGATGTTGCTTCAATATATCCACATCATTTTCCACCCTCATGATGCCATCTATTTTGTGAAGTGCACCAGTCCCTCCTGCAGCAAATCATCCCCACAACATGATGATGCCACCCCCGTGCTTCACGGTTGGGATGTTGTTCTTCGGCTTGCAAGTCTCCCCCTTTTTCCTCCAAACATTATGGCCAAACAGTTCTGTTTTGGTCTGTCAGACCAGACGACATTTCTCCGAAAAGTATGATTTTTGTCCCCATGTGCAGTTGCAAACCGTAGTCTGGATTTTTTTATAGAGGTTTTGGAGCAGTGTCTTCCTTGCTGAGCGGTCTTTCAGGTTATGTCGATATAAGACTCGTTTTACTGTGGATATAGACTATTTTTTACCTGTTTCCTCCAGCATCTTCGCAAGGTCCTTTGCTGTTGTTCTGGGATTGATTTGCACTTTTCGCACCAAAGTACGTTCATCTCTAGGAGATAGAATGTCTCTCCTTCCTGAACGGTACGACGGCTGCGTGGTTCCATGGTGTTTATACTTGCGTACTATTGTTTGTACAGATGAACGTGGTACCTTCAGGCGTTTGGAAATTGCTCCCAAAGATGAACCAGGCTTGTGGAGGTCTACAATTTCTTTTCTGAGATCTTGGCTGATTTCTTTTGACTTTCCCATGATGTCAAGCAAAGAGGCACTGAGTTTGAAGGTAGGCCTTGAAATACATCCACAGGTACACCTCCAATTGACTCAAATGATGCCAATTAGCCTATCAGAAGCTTCTAAAGCCATGACATCATTTTCTGGAATTTTCCAAGCTGTTTAAAGGTACAGTCAACTTAGTGTATGTAAACTTCTGACCCACTGTCAGAAGTTGTGATACAGTGTGATATTTGTGATACAGTGAATTATAAGTGAAATAATCTGTTTGTAAACAATTGTTGGAAAAATTACTTGTGTCATGCACAAAGTAGATGTCCTAACCGACTTGCCAAAACTATAGTTTGTTAACAAGAAATTTGTGGAGTGGTTGAAAAACAAGTTTTAATGACTCCAACCTAAGTGTATGTGAACTTCCGCCTTCAACTGTATATGGTACACCAAATAGTCACTGCCAATTTAGTCTGCCTTGGCTCTGGCCTACCAAGTCACGTTACTGCATTACATTTTTGACATTCATATTGTTATCTTTAACTATATTTGCATAGCTTCATTCATGGATATGCCTTTTCTATTGATATGTTTAATACTTGTATATGAATGTTGCTATTTAACATTAAAGCAGTTAGTACATGAATGCATAATTCAGTTATTATCATTAATGCTTGTTATTATTTGCTATTTCTCTGTCTCCATGCAGACAAACATACATACATACATGCATGCATACATACTACGTTTCCCACAGAATGGCCAATCCTAACCAAAGCCAATAAAGACAGGATCATAGACTTATGCCAACTGAACTGTCAACTGTCAATCATATCATCTAACTTAACTGCACTGTGATTCAAGCCATCTGAACACCTTTCCATGTACCATCATCTAAATACAAAGACTCAGGTCACAGACATTAGCATCATGGATGACTGGTGGATCTCTTCAGCATTATACCGTACATTTGACCCTTTGGATTTATCTATGAGGAGTTTATCAGCACACCATTTAAGAGCAGGGAATATAAGGACTCCTATTAACAGTATACGAAAACACCAGGACTAGACAGGATTCTAAACACCATTGTGTTTAGGAGCTTTAGAGAGAAAACGACACCTAATAAGACGGGATCTAATTCTGCACGAAACAGGACTCGAAACACCATAATAATGTTTTCAACCTTCTTCGGGTTAGTGCTCCCAATCTTTGGCAAAGTGTTGCACAACTCTTGACAATGTGGTGTTACAACACACCATGCCATGTTTCAGAACACCTTTGGATGAATGTTTCAGTACTCCTTAAGTCTGTCTCATAACCTCTTACACCCGTGTGTTTCAAAACTCCGGCAAAGTTAAGGTTTCGTCTCCTTAACGTTGGTGGCAGCTCAGTTTCAGTGTTACAAAACACTTTATTTTGACAGTGTGTTGTGGTTTGAGATGTGTCCAGAAACTCAAGCAACATAGTGGATCTCTATTTGTAAAGTCCTCATCACTAATCCTTTGTAAACACACGAAGTGTTACTAATGTTTGTTTCGTAGCTACAGATAGGGATTGACCACTGACACCCAGCCCAGCAGTGGTGTGGACATTGTGAGTAACACTAGAGCAGTAGCTGGCCAGCACCATAGATGGATGGTGTCATTTACGGGATGCCAAGGGGGACATTTTTCAACAGAAAACCCCTGAATCCCTTCAGCTATAACTCCATGCACTGCTGCTCCTTTCCCAGAAAAACCTTATCTTTCCAGCAACCGTGTGGAACTGTGGATGTATTTATACACCACCACTGCCGGAGGGGGTCTAGTCTAGCGTAGCAAGCCCAGTCTAGGCCAGGAACCTGGGCCGCCACTGCCCCAAATCTGCCCCTCATCCATCCATGGCTTCATATGTGATTTGTCACTAGAACACACAGTCGTGGAGAAGAGGCTCTGCTAGGTGACACTAGCGCTCTCAATTTGCCTACGGGCATTTCAGTAAGAAGGTCTCTAAGTAGACCAACCGAACCTCTTCTGAAATATGATTGTGACGTACAGCGATTTGAGTAGTCGTGGGATGTGTGTGTGTGTGTGTGCGCACGTGCACGCGTGCCTATTTGTGCGCTTGTGCATGCTCGCACACGTCTATGCGTCCCCCGTGCACACTCTTTCGAACCGGGTTATGGCCGTTCCGGAAAATTAGCGAGACAGACTGAAATAATTATGTGTTTAAAAAGGTCAGCGTCAGAGCCTGCTAAGAGAGCAAACAGGCTGCCTCCGTTTAATGTGGTGGAATCATTTGGTGGTGATGGAGGGTGGAGGAGGGACGGAGGGGCGGAGGGGAGGATGAAATGTGTCTGGTATTTAAGCTTCTCCATTAGCATTCAGGCTGCAGAATGAGCCAGTGTTTTCCCAAGAATAGCGGCCTGAAAGCCATATAGATGACGGTGAACAATCAGCCTTATCTCTAAAGCCCCGGGTAGGGGGAGAGATAGAGGAAGACAGAGGGAGAGCGAGGGATAGAGGTGGAAGAGGAAGGGAGACAGAGAAAGAGAGAGGGGGGGAGAGTGATTGAGAGAGGGAGAGGAAGGGAGAGAAAATTGTTTAAAATAGACCAACGTTTAGCGAATGGATAATGAATAGGCCTACAAAGGCTCAGTCTCTTTTCCCGGATGAGAAAATACGGAAAAAAGACATACTGTAGGCCTGGTTGCATGATAATCTGCTCTCCCTATTAATTGTCGGGCAGAACAGCCAGACAGACAACACCGTGACGTAAATCATGACATATTATCGAGCTTCAGACCAAATCCTGTTGTAAATGAGACTAAATGGAATCACAATACTTTTAGATAGGCAGGGGCAGGTACACAGACAGTATCGAGTCTATGTACTGTCGCAGAACATCTCCATCGATGGTAAGTGGGCCCATCCATCAACATATAAAACAATAACAAGGAACTGGACAGAAATGTTTCCACGTAAATGCAGCTAAATGTCGGTCTATTACGCTAACAGTTTAAAGAGCACAAGAGAAGAGGCTCTTCAACTGACTCAGATACCTTGTCTGGAGAATGGAGTGACTGTGAGTGTGTGTGTGTGTGCGCGCGCGTGTGCGTGTGTGTGTGTGTGTGTGTGTGTGCATGTGTGTGCGTGTGTGTGTGTGTGTGTGCGCGCGCGTGTGCGTGTGTATGTGTGTGTGTGTGTGTGTGTGTGTGTGTGTGTGTGTGTGTGTGTGTGTGTGCGCGCGCGTGTGCGTGTGTGTATTTGTGTGTGTGCATGCGTGTGCGTGTGTGTGTGTGTGTGTGTGTGTGTGTGTGTGTGTGTGTGTGTGTGTGTGTGTGTGTGTGTGTGTGTGTGTGTGTGTGTGTGTGTGCATGCGTGGACGCATACTGACTCAGGCCCATATTTCATGGTTTTTACGTTCAGGCCCTGCAGCCAGAGCACAAAGCTCACAGAGGGAGGGGGGTGAGTCGGGCAATGTCGCCCTATCTGGAGACAAAATGCCATGTGCTGGCCTTGACCACATCAAAAGCGATGATAATCCACTTCCTGGATAACATTCTTTTGGAACGGAGTAGCAGAAATAAGCTTCCGGGCCCATAAAAAGTATCCATATCCTCAGTTTAACGATACCACCACTCTAGAAATTATTGGTCTATGTAAGAGGTATTTTACCAAGCGACCGAGAGAGAGAGGGGGGGGGGGGGGGGGGGGTAAGTACTGTGAGTACCTATCACTCATTATGAGTAAAACACGTGGAAGTTTGTAGGAGTAGAAGGAGAGAACTCTTGTTGGTGTGGAAATAGGCATAGTGTCATGATGATGCTTAATGTTCTTTTCATGTTATGCTTGCTAAACCACTCCGTCTGTCTAGTAAATTCTTGCACAGGACAGCAGATTTTTGGGGGGGTTCCAGAAAGGGGCAATAATTTAAATGTATGTTGTACATCTTTTTATGTGATTAGGGGGACTATTACGGACATCTGATTCCCTCCGAGATGGATCAGCGTCGAGGAATACGACTTTTCACAGCTTAGCTTCACGCTGACTCAGATCTTGCCATATTTATAGGAGCTTGCTGCCTTCTCAAAGAGGGTAAAGGGGGTGAGTTGGAGTTACAGGCAGTTTTTATCTCTTGGTTGAATTATGGCAGAGGATTAGTCTGTGTTCCAAAATGGCACCATATTCCCTATGTAGTGCACTTACTTTCGAACAGGGCCCATAGGGTAAGTGGTCAAAAGTAGTGCACTATGTAGGAAATAGGATTCCATTTGAAATACAGTCCAAGTCAGGTGTCAGTAGTACTACATTAGCACCTACAGCACCAGTGCTCCTACCTTCAGTGATGGTCACAAATGTTTTTGTTGAAGAAGAGGTCAAGCAGGTTTGCATAACTAACCCAGAACCCAGTTTGTATACTAAAATATGAAATCTATTTGAGTTAGGAGGCTGGTATTGACCAGGTTCTGCGTTCGGTACAATAAACACATTTGAAGGTGCAAATTATAGGGATATAGGGCTCTGGTCAAAAATAGAGGAACATAAATGGAATAGGGTAGATATTTGGGAGACAGACCAAGATGGGGCCTTGTGGAGACCGACCGATCACAAGACTCCCCCTGTTTACTAATCCCGGATGTGTTCCAAATGGCACCCTAGTCCCTAATTAGTGCACCATTTTTAACCAGGGCCCATAGGGTTAACCCATAGGGCTCTGGTCAAAAGTAGTGCACCAAATAAATAATAGGGTGCCATTTAGAACACACACAATTAAAACATCTCCACTGTAAATCAACACGCCGACAAACAATTCATACGCGAGCAAAATACGTAAATTCAATAATATGTCAGTTTATAAAGGGAGAGTAAGTTAGAAGTATGTGTGTGTGTGTGTGGGGGGGGGGGTGGGGGGGGGGGTTGCCTGTTTGTTTTAATGAATGCTAAACACTCTGACAAAAGTGTCTTTAATTAGGAGGGCTGTGACTCAAAGCAATAACCACCTTTTGAATGCGTAATTATGCCGTAATGTTTATTAATGTGTTTATTCCCCAGTACAGGGACAGACAAGAAGGCAGGCAGCAACCTGATAATTATTTCCAAGACAGACAGAGAGAAAGAGGGAGAGTTGGAGGGAGGGATGTTTTAGAGAGAGAGAGAGAGAGAGAGAGAGAGAGAGAGAGAGAGAGAGAGAGAGAGAGAGGGAGAGAGAGAGAGAGAGAGAGAGAGAGAGAGAGAGAGAGAGAGAGAGAGAGAGAGAGAGAGAGAGAGAGAGAGAGAGAGAGAGAGAGAGAGAGAGAGAGAGAGAGAGAGAGAGAGAGAGAGAGAGAGAGAGAGAGAGAGAGAGAGAGAGAGAGAGAGAGAGAGAGAGAGAGAGAGAGAGCACTTGCTTGGTGACAAGGAGAAGGAAAACATTAAACATATTAATATATTGAAGGGATGTGCTTATGCGTCGTTAGGTCCAAATTGCTGTCAACTTATCAGCAGAGAAAAGTTAGCATTAGCTGAGGGGCGAAAAACACTTCAAGCTGATATACCAGGGAAATGAGGGAACTCCATAATGAAGGCATTTAAATGGCACCATATTCACTAACTGAGCCCTATGGTCCCTGGTCAAAAGTAGTGCACAACATAGGGAATTGGTTGCCATTTGAGACTTAGCTGGAAACCACAGGCATAGACAGTAATCTGTTCCGGTTGAGCATTGATCTCTGGTTGTTTCATTGGATTAACAGTATCAAAACAACCAGCTACCGTATCAACTCTCAGACATAGATGTTTTGCCATGTTGAAAGGGCATGTCCTCGAGCGACTTTTCTGACTGTCTGAGCGCCTCACCGTCTGAGTGCCTGTGCACTGCCTTCAGTGTGCAAACATGTTTGTTGAACGTTCAAACCCTCGCAAATAAAAAATGAAAAGACATACGTTCAAAAGTATGAAAAGACATACATTCAAAAGTATTTCACTCAAGATGAGCTGGTTGTGTGTGTGTGTGTGTGTGTGTGTGTGTGTGTGTGTGTGTGTGTGTGTGTGTGTGTGTGTGTGTGTGTGTGTGTGTGTGTGTGTGTGTGTGTGTGTGTGTGTGTGTGTGTGTGTGTGTGTGTGTGTGTGTGTGTGTGAAGCCACTGTTAACGCAACAGGAAGCATGTCCACCAGAATATTGAGGAAGTTGACCCTTAGGTCTTAGTGTGGAAGGTCGAGTTGGGTGTATTTTAAGATAAAGTCATGTATGTGTCCTGTATGCATATTTGAAGATACAATATAGGCATTTGAACATAACATCAACACATGCAGTCGAGCAATCGTTCTCGTGTCTTCTCGATTCCTAACTCAACAAACCTGTTTAGCAAAAACCACCACATTTAACCATGGCAAGGTGACTGGGAATATGGCGAATACAAACAGCGTAGTTATTCCCTCCGTAAGGCAATCAAATAGGAAAAACGTCAGTACAGAGACAAAGTAGAGATGCAATTCACCGGCCCAGGTGGTGAGGGTAGGTAACAACATCTCCACCCCGCTGATCCTCAACACTGGGGCCCCACAAGGGTGCGTTCTCAGCCCTCTCCTGTACTCCCTGTTCACACACGACTGCGTGGCCATGCACGCCTCCAACTCAATCATCAAGTTTGCAGACGACACTACAGTGGTAGGCTTGATTACCAACAACGACGAGACGACCTACAGGGAGGAGGTGAGGGGCCTCGGAGTGTGGTGTCAGGAAAATAACCTCACACTCAACGTCAACAAAACAAAGGAGATGATCGTGGACTTCAGGAAACAGCAGAGGGAGCACCCCCCTATCCACATCGACGGGACAGTAGTGGAGAGGGTAGTAAGTTTTAATTTCCTCGGCGTACACATCACGAACAAACTGAATTGGTCCACCCACACAGACAGCGTGGTGAAGAAGGCAAAGCAGCGCCAGATGCACAGATGCACAATCGAGAGAATCCTGTCAGGCTGTATCACCGCCTGGTATGGCAACTGCTCCGCCCACAACCGTAAGGCTCTCCAGAGGGTAGTGAGGTCTGCACAACGCATCACCGGGGGCAAACTACCTGCCCTCCAGGACACCTACACCACCCGATGTCACAGGAAGGCCATAAAGATCATCAAGGACAACAACCACCCGAGCCACTGCCTGTTCACCCCGCTATCATCCAGAAGGCGAGGTCAGTACAGGTGCATCAAAGCAGGGACCGAGAGACTGAAAAACAGCTTCTATCTCAAGGCCATCAGACTGTTAAACAGCCACCACTAAAATTTAGTGGCTGCTGCCAACATACTGACTCAACTCCAGCCACTTTAATAATGGAAAAATTGATGTAAAAATGTATCACTAGCCACTTTAAACAATGCCACTTCATATAATGTTTACATACCCGACATTACTCATCTCATATGTATATACTGTACCCTATACCATCTACTGCATCTTGCCAATTTTATGTAATACATGTATCACTAGCCACTTTAAACAATGCCACTTTTATGTTTACATACCCTACATTACTCATCTCATATGTATATACTGTACTCTATACCATCTACTGCATCTTGCCTATGCCGTTCTGTACCATCTGTCACACCCTGACCATAGTTTGCTTTGTATGTTTTATGTTTTGTTTGGTCAGGGTGTGATCTGAGTGGGCATTCTATGTTGTATGTCTAGTTTGTCTGTTTCTGTGTTTGGCCTGATATGGTTCTCAATCAGAGGCAGGTGTTAGTCGTTGTCTATGATTGGGAACCATATTTAGGTAGCCTGTTTTGTCATTGTGGGTTGTGTGTAGTGTTTAGTGTCAGCACTATTTGTTATTTAGCTTCACGGTCGTCATTTATTGTTTTTGTATTAGTTTCGTTAAGTGTTCTCTGTCTATTAAAATCAAGATGAACACATACCACGCTGCGTATTGGTCCTCCGATCCTTCTCGATTCTCCTCGTCAGATGAGGAGGACGAAGACAGCTGTGACACCATCACTCATTCATATATTTTTATGTACATATTCTTCATTCCTTTACACTTGTGTGTATAAGGTAGTTGTTGTGGAATTGTTAGGTTAGATTAGATGCATTGTTGGAACTAGAAGCACAAGCATTTCCCTACACTCGCATTAACATCTGCTAACCATGTGTATGTGACAAATAACATTTGATTTGATTTGATTTGACCAATCACTTGTGGTTTTGATTTGAACTCAAGGGCTCAAGTTGACCATGACAAGATTTGAATTATACTATATTATATATATTATATATTAATTATATTATATACCATATTATAATATGGATTATATGAAATATAAAGTTGCATACGTAAAAAAAAAAACATTTGTAAATATGATAAATAAAATAAAATATATTTATTTGTAGAAATAAAGTGAGTGTGGAACATTCCATGTATACAGGGGTTGTGTCCCAAATAGCCCCCAGTCCCTAAATAGTGCAGAATAGAAAGTCTTCACTCCCAGACTTTTTCCACACTTTGTTGTGTTACTGCCTGAATTTAAAATGGATTCAATTCAGATTTGTTGGTCACTGGCGAACACACAATGCCCTATAATGTCAAAGTAGGAATATGTTTTTCAAATATATTACATATTAATAAAACATGAAAAGAGTCCATAACTATATAAAAACAATTATGGGAAGCCTAAATGAGTTCAGGAGTAAAAATATGCTTAACAAGTCCCATAATAAGCAGCATGGATTCCCTCTGTGTGCAATAATAGTGTTTAACATGATTTTTTAACGACACCTCATCTCTGTAGTCCACACTGTAATTATCTGTAAGGTCCCTCAGTGGAGCAGTGAATTTAAAACACAGATTCAACCACGACGACCAGGGAGGTTTTCCAATGCCTCTCAAAGAAGGGCACATTGAATATCCCTTTAAGCATATTGAAGTTCTTAATTACACTTTGGATGGTGTATCAATACACCCAGTCACTACAAAGATACAGGCGTCCTTCCTAACTCAGTTGCCAGAGAGGAGGGAAACCTCTCAGAGGCCAATGGTAACTTCAAAACAGTTACAGAGTTTAATGGCTGTGATATAAGAACACAGGATGGATCAACAACATTGTAGTTACTCCACATGTCACGACTTCCACCGAAGGTGGCTTCTCTCCCTGTTCGGGCGGTGCTCGTCGCGGGCCTACTAGTTGCCACCGATCCATTTTTCCTTTTCGCTTGTGTCTGTCTGTATTGTTTACACCTGTGTCCTATTAGTTGATTTCGGTGGGTTTATTTACCTCCCCTGCCTGCTAGTCTTTGTGCAGGATTGTTTGCTGTGGTTACTTTGTTAGAGGTGCGTGTCTGCACCACGGGGTTTTCTTTCACACGGCAGTTGTACCGTTTTGGTATGAGTTTAGGAGTAGAGGTTTCTCCTCCGTGTGTAGCGTTTATTTCCCTGTGTGTGGCGACCTCGTTTGGGCGTATTCCCCCCCCCCATGTTGTTGTTGAGTTGGGACTTCTGACTAAACTATTGTGCCACTGGGACTTCCTTGCTCTCCTGCTCCTGATTCCTGCACCTCCCTCCTTCAAGGAGGCACGTAACACCACAATACTAACCTAATTGACAGAGTGAAAAGCAGGGAGCTTGTACAGAATAAAATTTTCCAGAAGGCACTAATGTCATACTGCAAAAAAATGTGGCAAAGTAATAAACTTTTGTCCTGAATACAGTGTTATGTTTGGGGCAAATCCAATACAACACATTACTGAGTACCACTCTCCATATTTTCAAGCATAGTGGTGGCGCCATCATGTTATTGGTATGTTTGTAGGGACTGGGGAGTTTTCAGGATAAAAAATAAATGGAATGGAGATAAGCACAGGCAAAATCCTAGAGGAAAACCTGGTTCAGTCTGCTTTCTACCAGACACTGGGAGATTAATTCACCTTTCAGCAGGACAATAACCTAAAACAAAAGGCCAAATCTACACAAGAAGACAGTGAATGTTCCTGAGTGGCAGAGTTACTGTTTTAACTTAAATCTAACCGAAAATCGATACCAAGACGTCAAAATGGTTGTCTAGGAATGATCAACAACCAATTTGACAGAGCTGAAGAATTATGAAAATATAGATATTTCTGTATTTAATTTAATACATTTGCAAAAAAAAATCTAAAAACACGTTTTCAATATCATTATGGGGTATTGTGTGTAGATGGGTATGAAAAAACATATACAATAAGTCAAGGGGTATGAATGCTTTCTAAAGGCACTAGTTCCTGTAGGTCCTGGTCAAAAGTAGTACACTATGTAGGGAATGTGCTGGCATTTGGGACTCAGATAGGGACTGTACAGTGTCTGCACGGCAACACGATTTGTCTGGAAAGACAGGGAGGCTTATAATGCATCACTGAGGCTCCGACTGCCCTCTCCCCTCTTTGTCACACTGTCAGGGGATATTGAACATGTGGCATTATGCATGAGTTGTATGTGCTGTGTAATCTGGTGGTGTGTGTGTGTGTCCGTGCATTGATTTGTGTGCGTTCGTGCATTGGATTTGTGTCTGTGTGGACGTGTTTGTACGTGTGTATGTGTGTGCACATCAACTGTTGACACTGAACTCACCGCCTGGCTCCCTCTAATAGAAACCCTATTTCACCACCTGTCAATTCTATAGGTATCCTCACGGACCTTCTTGTGGCAAACAAGAGACGGCTGATTGAAATCAACAGGGATTATATCCAACTAATTGAATCTATAGTCCAATATCTACTGGCAGAGAGAGAGAGAGAGAGAGTGTGTGTGTGTGTGCATGCGTGTGGTTGGAGATTTTCAGCACACTCGGGGGCCCGTAGAGGAAGATGGCTATCAATGGAGTATAATGGAAGCCAAGGCTTCTATTCAAAGCCCTCAGCAAGGTTTGTGATGGAGTGCTTAAACAATAGTTAGCTACTGGGGAATTTATCACAATCCTCCCGAAACTCCCCTCCCAAATAGCACCCTATTACCTACATAGTGCACTACTTTTGACCAGGCCACTCCAATGAGCATTGGTAAAAAGTAGTGCACTACGCAGAAAATAGGGTGCCATTTGGGACATGGCCCTCTGTGACTCCTGGCATTGATTTAGAAATGATTTTCCATGAAGTGAATGGGCAATGGCCCTCTCCCAATTATACACACGGCTTACTGTGTCGGGAGAAATTACAGATGACAATAGACTTTCATAGACTCCGGCCCTGACTGGACTAGTTCATCTGCTCTCTATCTATCTCACTTGTGTTCGTCTGATACCTCTAAATAAAAATGATAAAAAGGAAAAGGAAAATGCAATTCTAGAATGATAGGAATTTAATAGTCCGTTCACCAGTGTCAATATGAAGGTTATTCGACCTTGAGCAGCAGAAGCAGTTATTAAAGACGTCATCCAGCGATTTTTTAACCGTTGCTGTTGAGAAGCGATATCCCAAGTATAAATACAGTGACGTACAAACACTCAAGGAGTAGGGCATTCAAGGAGATGGTCTGATGGCCAATGGAGGAACAAGAGAGAACATCATGTGATTGTGCTATGTCCATGACTTACCTGGACCACCTGTTGAGGTGTGCCTTTTGTTAAGTAAATCAGGTGTTACATGAGATGAAAAGGAGACTGTAGCGCCACATAGCAACCAGTGTTGTAAGAAATAGCGACGCAGCGTGTGTTATCCTCATTCAGGCCAAAATCACATAGTCATTAGACTCGTGATGTTGGGGGAAGAGCTGGATAGCATAATAATAATATAGTAATATAATAATATATGCCATTTAGCGGACATGCTTATCCAAAGCGACTTACAGTAAGTAGCGTGTGCATAAATTAGTATGGGTGGATTCAGTTGGAATCGAACCCACGACCCTGTCGTGTGTGTGCATGCAGGTGTTGGTGTTTGCATCCGTGTGCATTTCCGCCCAATCAAAACCGCATCTCAGTTGTCTGTCTGTGTCTGACACTAAAGGCAGAGAGAAGAGGAGGTAACATCACTTACCTGTTGTTGGGCCGTTCAGAGGTGTAGGCGGGAGGAGACATGGAAGAGAAGAGGAAGAGAGGGTTAATCAACACTAAATGATCGTGGCGTCGAAATAACATCAACGCTCAGCCCAGTCCAAGCCCTCCTCCGACCTGGCACCCTAAAGGTGGAACCAGCTTCCCTCTGAAGCTAGGACAGCAGAGTCCCTGCCCATCTTCCCGAAACCCCCTGAAACCCTACCTCTTCAAAGAGTATCTTAAATAATCCCCCTCCTCATCTTCCCTGAACCAACACTTGAACTTGCACTAACTGTAAGTCGCTCTGGTTAAGAGTGTCTGCTAAATGACTAAAATATCAAATGTAAAAATGTAAGTGTGTGTGTGTGTGTGGGTGTGTGTGTGTGTGTGTGGGTGTGTGCACGCGCCCGCTGGGTTCCCACTTCTGGTATGTCCCAAACGTGCAGAGAAATAGATACTTGATACTTCTTCACACTATCAATCAATCAATGAATTGCATGTATTTATAAAGCCCTTTTTACATCAGATTCATCACAACATGCCTTATGGTACAGTAAACCAGCTTGGACCACAAAGAGCAAGCGGACCGTGTGAGTCCACAGTGCTGCTCTAGTCTACACCAGAGGCAAAGAGTGGGGGGGGGGGGGGGGGGGAGAGAGAGAGAGAGAGAGAGAGAGAGAGAGAGAGAGAGAGAGAGAGAGAGAGAGAGAGAGAGAGAGAGAGAGAGAGACTTGAGTGAGTGTAATATTTACTGTTAACTTTTTAATGTTTAATTCACTTTTGTTTATCCATTTCACCTGCTTAGGCAATGTAAACATATGTTTCCCATGCCAATAAAGCCCATTGAATTGAGAGGGAGAGAGAGAAAGAGAGAGAGAGAGAGGGAGAAAGAGAGCGAAATAGAAAGAGATATAACGTAAACTCACTCACTTTTGTACATCACCTTGGTCCGTACAATTGACCTTATTTTAGCGCCCCAAAAACGTAATACTTCCAGATCAACTGTAATGTCAATACCAATGTAAAGCACAATTTCTCCCCTTTCCAACAGAATCAATTACATGACCCCCACGCTGCCCGTTTCTGCATAATTCAACAAGGCAATGAGCTCCGTCGGGTCTTTTTAAAAATGGCGGGTGGGGAAGCGAAACTAATGCGTGATAGTGAGAAGGAGAGATGTTGTGTGGGAAAATTGCTTTTTCTCACTCGATCGCCTTTAAAATGTAAATAAAACACTATAAAGAGTTTATATAATGTGTCATTACATACCTATTTGAAGGTTTGTGTCGAATTTGAATCGGGTTTTTAGGGCGGTGCTAGAAGTAAACAGCGGCTTTGAACAGCGGCTTTGAGAATGACGATCGCATGCAATGATGACGCAAAAAATGACTAGGTATCTCCCCTTACCCCCGTCACTGTCCATTTCTTGTTTTTAAACGATGAGAGAAGTGCTACACCTGGTGGAGCGAGATTGTAAGACAGAAATAGTTGCTTTATGCGTGCTGTACGTTACGACATGACACGTCACGATGTAACGGAGGGTCCGTTTTTTCAACTTTTCTCCAATACTATAGAGCCATTACCATGTCGATCAACGCTTGAATAGAAACGTAGTTCACACCCCAGATTTTGAAGTCAACACAGTCGCTACAGTCCCATTAGTTTTCTTTGTAGCCTCGTATGAATGTCGCGGTTGCACACATTTGTACGGAATGGGGTGAGTTTACATTAGACAGAAAAAAGAGAGCTAGACAGAAAGAGAGACAGAGACAGAGGAAGACTGAAGAAGATGAGGAGAAAAAAGAAAAATGAAAGAAAGTGAGAGAGAGAGAGAAAGAAAGAAATATAGACAGAAAAAAAGATAGTACTAGACAGAAAGAGAGACAGAGACAGAGGAAGACTGAAAAAGTCAGAAAGCGAGAGAGAACTAGAGAGAGAGAGAGACAGAGAGGCAGAGCTCAACTAACTAACATAGAGGATCGATACCGTCTGCTGCTCCTCCACCTGCACACCTTCAGACCCGTGTGAAGACGTCCCACCATCATGCACTGAGTGGAGAGAGTGTTACTAGAGGGCCTAGTGAGAGACTCTCCCAACAAAGACTGCATTTGATATATCCTACCGCGCCCCCGCTGCACTGGCCTGTGTGTGTGTGTGTGTGTGTGTGTGTGTGTGTGTGTGTGTGTGTGTGTGTGTGTGTGTGTGTGTGTGTGTGTGTGTGTGTGTGTGTGTGTGTGTGTGTGTGTGTGTGTGTGTGTGTGTGTGTGTGTGTGTGTGTGTGTGTGTGAAGGTTTTCAGCAGACTGTATCTTTACTGTATTGCTCTTAGACAAAACCAGCTGAGAAGATAGTGGCCACTCTTTAGCCAAGAGGCAATCCTGGATCGGTACATACATTTTTGTCCTTTTAAAATAACGATACACTGAGTGTACAAAAAAACGATGGACACCTGCTCTTTCCGTGACATGGACTGATCAGGTGAAAGCTGAATGATCCCTTATTGATGTCACTTGTTAAATCAAATGCAATCAGTGTAGATGAATGGGAGGAGACAGGTAAAATACGGATTTTTAAGCATTGACACAATAGGGTTGAGGATGTGTGCCATTCGGAGGGTGAATGGGCAAGACAAAAGATTTAAGGGTCATTGAACGGGCGGGGTATGGTAGCAGGTGCCAGACGCACCGGTTTGTGTCAAGAACTACAACGCTGCTGGGTTTTTCACACTCAACAGTTTGCTGAGTGTATCAAGAACGATCCACCACCCAAACGGATATCCGGGCCAACTTAACACAACTGTGGGAAGCATTGGAGACAACATGGCCCAGAAGCCCTGTGGAAGGCCTGGGGTGTTCTTAATGTTTTGTGCACTCAGTGTATATCACCATTGAATCTCGAAGAAAATCATTTCTAGATCCCGCTTTAGTTAAACTGCCACACCCCATCAGAATTTACAGTGACACAGTGACACAGCTTTGTTGTTTTTCAAACCCCCTCATTGCCCCTTTAACTGTAACCATTTGTCATAGCAGTGGTAATAGTTCAAGTTAGCACGTGTCTATTTGCATAACCGTGTCAGATGGGGGTTTGTGAGCTGAGTTAAATCTGTGACTTAGTAATGCGTAAGTCAAATCGTTTCCAATCAATATGCCAGCTCACTTATGACTGCATACGCCAACTGTTAGATCACCATTACAATAGGAAATGGACAAAGCAGCTTCGTTCTATATTCTATATGCCATATAGCAGACGCTTCTATCTAAATCATATAGAGGAGTGCCTGTATACATTTTTGTACGGGTGGCCACAGCAGGAATCTAACCCATGAGCCTGGCCTTGCAAGTCGCATGTTCTACCAACTGAACCCATTCCAAAGGCTAACACAGTTCTGAGATCAGATCGATCTAGTTCCTCAACGTTTTTTGTTGAGTTACATGAACTTTGAAATAGTCTATCCAACTCTTATTCCATCGGTTACGGCCATACCAGCCTGAATAAGCCCGATCTTGCCTGATCTCGGAAGCTAAGCAGGGTCGGGCTTGGTTCGGTGACCGTCCGTCATAGAGTGTAGAGCTGTAGTTTGGGATTCAAACCTGGGGGTAGAATCAAACAGCTATTAGAGCAGCCACTGTCCATTTAGTGATTGCTCAGTGATGGAGTAAAGGCTTCAGTGGTTAATGGGCAATTCATTATGTTCCTGCAGGGCTGAGGGATGATGCTGGTTCAGTTCATTTGGTGTGTGTTTGTGTGTGTGTGTGTGTGTGTGTGTGTGAGCATACAGGCACCCACACACACTGATATGCATTTAGTGCTTTTAGCCATTTTGGTCTTGTTTAGCATAGAGCATTTTTTTGTCCCTTTGATCTCTCTCTCTCTCTCTCTCTCTCTCTCTCTCTCTCTCTCTCTCTCTCTCTCTCTCTCTCTCTCTCTCTCTCTCTCTCTCTCTCTCTCTCTCTCTCTCTCTCTCTCTCTCTCTCTCTCTCTCTCTCTCTCTCTCTCTCTCTCTCTCTCTCTCTCTCTCTCACTTTTCTGACTTTCCTATTGTGTTTGTTAGTTAGGATTGATGAGGACTGTGAGTATACTCGTTCAGGATTGTGTTTTTTTGGAACGTGTGTGTGTGTGTGTGTGTGTGTGTATGTGTATGTGCATGTGTCTGTGTGTGTGTAAATTAGGTATTGCATTGTTACCATGGAGAGCACTGACATACTGTATACGTGGTGGGAGAGAGAACATTACAACAACATACACCACATCCAGTCCAGTTCTTGGAAAGAGAAATGCTACCAGCAATTCACCTCAAAATGGGGAGACCATGAGGCTTTCAGATTAGCTGTCTATTCACGACTCACCACACATAGCAGGACAAAAAGTGTTCGCTGTGTGTGTGTGACTGAGTGAGTACAAAGTGAGATCGGGACACGTGGGAAGGGAAAGAAAGCTAGCTGAGCTATCGAACTTTACCACTGGATATCGTAATTGATTCACACTCGTCGCAAGTTGCAGGGGACACTCGGGATAAAAAAGTATGATCAAAGTTAAGGTCAGGACACATGGAAAAAGGGAAAGAAAGTTAGCCGAGCTATCGAGCTAGCCGAGACGTCATTCATTTACTTTAGCACTGGAGATCATCATTGATTGAAAGAGGTCTAAATATCCTCCCTTACAGTTCAATACAGAATGTTTATCGCACCGCGAGAGCATTGATTGAGGTGGTGCATTGAGATTGACTAGGGCATCATTGCAATGACTCTGGCAAAGTCAGACGTTTTCTCTATCAGAATGTTAAAAATGACTTAGTGTGCATCCCAAACGGCACTCTATTACCTATGTAGTGCACTACTTTTGGTCCTATTATTTAACGTTAGTCACTGTGCCATCTCTGTGTTCTTCTATCTCGCTCTTCCATCCTCGGTGCTCATGATGTCAGATTGCATAAATGTGCCGCAGGAAAAGAGTAGGCCTAGTCCACTATGGCCTGTGTGTTTTGTTCTCTTCTGTTCTGTCGTACTACAGTACAAAGGACTTGAGTACGCTCTCTCTCTCTCTCTCTCTCTTTTGTACCTCTCGTTTATACCTCTCTCTCTCTCTCACAGTATTTTACAGCCATGAGTAAAACAGATGTTACAGCAGCGTTCCCGCGATTTTATAATTATGTTTACATTCCCCATGGTGCATTGCGCCTCGTGTTCCCATCCACCTGTTAGTCACTGAGGAACACGACGGCGCGCGTCAGTGTTTGTTGTTCGCCACACCCCTTTCTCTTCTCCGCCACGCCAAGGGACTCCCAGAGTACAAGTATTCCTCGTCCTCTTTCCTCTCTTTCTCTCTCTCTCTCTCCCTTTCATCACCACCACCATCCCCCTCAATTCATTATTCAAATCTTCATTAGCTTATGAGCTGCCACAAGTTGACAGTTTTATTCGCTACCACGGACCCTCCCTCCAAAAATGTATGCCACAGAAATCATGGGGGTGGCATACTGGGAAGAAAGAAAAAACAATTGGGAGCTGGCACAGCGACGGGTCGTAAAGTCTCGGGCGTATCATTCCAGTAAAGCCTGTGTTCTCTTTAAGGTGAGGATAATAGTGTTTACAGCGGTAATGGTGGAGTACAGTGTGCTGCAGCCACGGCACTCTGATCGCGTCTGCACAGGAGGGCGATCAAGAGGGCAGACCGAGCCTTTACACGGGTCAGGTACCATCTAAAATACATTACATTACAAAATATACATAGTCCACTGTTTATTGTAATTAACACAACTCTCCTTTTAGTTATTTAAAACCATTAAATAAAATGGTTTATCAAACCAATGTATAAATAATAATGAAACAGACCCGTATAAACGAGCGCCGAGGAAAAACAAACATTTTATATTGATCTAATGTGTGGAGACTTCTCTACAACTCAAAATCGTTTACAGTGCCTAGTGAAAGTCTACAGTACACACCCTTTGCACAGTCTTCACAATTCACTGCCATTAAATTAAATCTAAAAAGGGATTACATAGGATTTTTTTCTACAGACCTAATCTACATTTTTAAAGTCAAAGACATTTATTGAAACGGTTCCCAGTTAAAAGGAAATAAAAACACAAAGATGTGTTGATTGCATATGTCTTCACACCCTAGAGGTAATACCTCTGCCTGTCTTGACCTGTTGTTTGCCTGCCCCTTCTGCTGTAAAACATTGTTACTTCAACACAGTCTGCATTTGGGTCTTACCTGAAATGTGATAAGAACACCTACTCATTCAAGAGTTTTCCTTTATTTTTACTATTTTCTACATTCTAGAACAATAGTGAAGACATCAAAACTATGAAATAACACATGGAATCATGTAGTAAACAAAAAAGTGTTAAACAAATCAAAATATATTTGAGATTCTTCAAATAGCCAACCTTTGCCTTGATGACAGCTTTCCACACTCTTGGCATTCTCTCAACCAGCTTCACCTGGAATGCGTTTCCAAAAGACATGGAGTTCCCACATATGTTGAGCACTTGTTGGCTGCTTTTCCTTCATTCTGCAGTCCGGCTCATCCCAAACCATCTCAATTTGGTTGAGGTTGGAGGATTGTGGAGGCCAGGTCATCTGATGCAGCACTCCATCCCTCTCCTTCTTGGTAAAATAGCCCTTACAAAGCCTGGAGGTGTGTTGGGTCATTGTCCTGTTGAAAAATAAATGATATCCCAAACCACATGGGATGGCGTATCACTGCAGAATGCTGTGGTAGCCATGCTGGTTAAGTGTGCCTTGAATTCTAAATAAATCACAGACAGTGTCACCAGGAAAGCACCCCCACACCATAACACCTCCTCCTCCATGCTTTGCGATGGGAAATACACATGCAGAGATCATCCATTCACCCACACAGTGTCACACAAAGACACGGCGGTTGGAACAAAAAATCTCCATTTTGACTCCAGACCAAAGGACAAATATCCACCAGTCTAATGTCCATTGCTCGTGTTTCTTGGCCAAAACAAGGCTCTTCTTCTTATTGGTGTCCTTTAGTGGAGGTTTCTTAGCAGCAATTTGACCATGAAGGCCTGATTCACATAGTCTCCTCTGAACAGTTGATGTTAAGATATGTCTGTTACTTGAACTCTGTGAAACATTTATTTGGGCTGCAATTTCTGAGGCAGGTAACTCTAATGAACGTATCCTCTGCAGCAGATGTAACTCTGGGTCTTCCATTCTTGTGGCGGTCCTCATGAGAGCCAGTTTCATCATAGCGCTGGATGGTTTTTGAGACTGCACTTGAAGAAACAAAGATTTATTGAAATGTTCCGTATTGACTGACCTTCATGTCTTAAATTAATGATGGACTGTAATTTCTCTTTGCTTATTTGAGCTATTCTTGCCATAATATGGATTTGGTATTTTACCAAATAGGACTATCTTCTGTATACCACCCCTACCTTGTCACAACACAACTGATTGGCTAAAATGCATTACGAAGGAAAGAAATTCCACAAATGTACTTTTAAGAAGGCACACCTGTTAATTGAAATGCATTCCAGGTGACTACCTCATGAAGCTGGTTGAGAGAGAATGCCAAGAGTTTGCAAAGCTGTGATCAAGGCAAAGGGTGGCTATTTGAAGAATCTGAAATATAAAATATATTTTGATTTGTTTAACACTTTTTGGGTTACTACATGATGTCATATGTGTTATTTCATAGCGTTGATGTATTCACTATTATTATACAATGTAGAAAATAGTAAAAATAAAGAAAAACCCTTTTTATCTGTTGTGTATGTATAATGGCTTTTCAAGCTCTGAATTGTGGATTCAGAGCTATATATCTAACTCAGAGGGTTAGCTTAGCTTCTCTAACGTCAAACATGTAAAGTGTGGTGACAGGGCCCTCTACTCTGTTCTATGTATACCAATGACCTGCCACTGGCATTACACAAAGCATGTGTGTCTATGTATACTGATGATTCAACCATATGAGCATCAACAACCACAGCTAATGAAGTCACTGAAACCCTTAACAAAGAGTTGCAGTCTGTTTTGAAATGGGTGGCCAGTAATAAACTGGTCCTGAACATCTCTAAAACTAAGAGCATATTATTTGGTACAAATAATTCCCTAAGTTCTAGACCTCAGCTGAATCTGGTAATGAATGGTGTGAAGTTGAAGATACTAAATTACTTGATGTTACCTTAGATTGTAAACTGTCATAGCCAGTAATGTGGAGTGAACGCAATTCTGTTGAACCCTTTGTATTGTCATGTATTGTGGTGGCAGCATCATGTTATGGGTATGCTTGTCACCGATAGGGACCGGGGAATTTGTTAGGGCATATGAAAGAACCAAAGCCAAGGTAGAAAATGAGAGGAAAACACACCTCAGTATTCTGAAAACTTAACCCTGGGATAGAGTTTTTTAACACCACAGGACAATTACATTTGAGTCATTTAGCAGACACTCTTGTCCAGCGCAATGAGGGTTATGTGCCTTGCTCAAGTCCACATCAACAGATTTTTCACCTAGACAGCTCGGGGATTTGAAACCAGTTACCTTTCAATTACTGGCCCAACCTCTTACCCGCTAGGCTACCTGCCACCCATTGTATGGCCAAAGATACATCAGAATGGTTTTCCCGAGAGGTGTTGAGTGTTCCTGAATGGTCCAGTCTCCGTCCTCATTTAAATCTGCTTAAAAATCAGAGACAAGTTTAGAATATTGTTGTCCATCAATGATTTCCAACCAGATTTACTGAGCTTGAACAATTTTGGCACAAACAATGGATATACTGTGGTAGGCCTGATCGCTGATGACGATGAGACAGCCTGCAGGGAGGTCAGTGACCTGGCAGTGTGATGCCAGGACAACAACCTCTCCCTCAATGTCAGTAAGACAAAGGAGTTGATCGTGGACTACAGAAAATGGAGGCACATGCATCCCTCATTAACATTGGTGGGGCTGTCTTAGAGCGGGTGGAAAGCTTCACGTTCCCCGGTGTCCACATCACGAAGGATCTCCAAACACACCAACACAGTTGTGAAGAGGGCAGGACAACGCCTCGTCCCCCTCAGGAGTCTGAACATATTTGGCATGGGCCCTCAGATCCTCAAAAAGTTATACAGCTGCACCATTGAGAGCATTTTGACTGGCTGCATCACCGGCAACTGCTTGGCATCCGACTAAAAAGTGCTACAGAGGGTGGTGAGTATTGCTCTGTACATCACTGGGGCCGAGCTCCCTGTCATCCAGGACATATATGCCAGGCGGTGTCAGAGGAAGGCCCTAAAAATTGTCAAAGAGTCCAGCCACCCAAGTCATAGACTGTTCTCTCTGCTACCACGCAGCAAGTGGTACACTCACACATACTACAGTACACTGACACTCCGACACACATATACACACACACACACACACACACCCATAAAAACAGAGACAAACACACACACTCAAACAACATGCGCTCACAAACTCAAAAAACACACACACACACACACACACACACACACACACACACACACACACACACACACACACACACACACACACACACACACACACACACACACACACACACACACACACACACACACACACACACACACACACACTCAGTCCCTTCAGAAAGTATTCACACCCCTCGACTTGTTCCACATTGTGTTACAGAATGGGGATGAGTGAAAAGGACTCCTCAGCGTTGTGTCCTACTTGCGTCGCCTCATTAGCTAGCTTTTGAGGTCGCGCGATCGGCGAAGACACTTGAGGGAGGACGGTCATGTCTGTTAGTGAGGCAGAGGTCCCCAGTATGGGCCAAATCATGAGGCAGTGGTACTCGCTTAGCAAGTAGTGTGACGTCATTTACACCTACACAAAATACCCCATAATGTCAAAGTGGAATTACGTTTTTAGACATTTTTACAACTTAATACAAATGAAACCTTAAATGTCTGGTGTCAATAAGTATTCAACCGCTTAGTTATGGCAAGCCTAATGCGAATCTAACATGTATTGACTCAGGAGGTTGAATACTTATCAGGATATATATATATATATATATATATATATATATATATATATATATATATATTTAAACTCAGTATCTCACAATTGCTGACATTTAATCCTAAAAATTTGCTGTCTTAGGTCAGTTAGGATCACCACTTATTTTAAGAATGTGAAATGTCAGAATAATAGTAGAGAGAATGATTTATTTCAGCTTTATTTTCTTTCCTCACATTCCCAGTGGGTCAGAAGTTGACATACACTCAATTAGTATTTGGTAGCATTGCCTTTAAATTGTTTAACTTGGGTCAAACGTTTTGGGTAGCCTTCCACAAGCTTCCCACAATAAGTTGGATACATTTTGGCCCATTCCTCCTGACAGAGGTGGTGTAACAGTCAGGTTTGTAGGCCTCCTTGCTCGCACACACTTTTTCAGTTCTGCCCACACATTTTCTATAGGATTGATGTCAGGGTGTTGTGATGGCCAGTCCAATACCTTGACTTTGTTGCCCTTAAGCTACAACTTTGGAAGTATGCTTTGGGTCATTGTCCATATGGAAGACCCATTTGCGACCAAGCTTTACCTTTCTGACTGATGTTTTGAGATGTTGCTTCAATATATCCACATAATTTTTCTTCCTCATGATGCTATCCATTTTGTGAAGTGCACCAGTCCCTCCTGCAGCAAAGCACCCCCACAACATGATGCTGCCACCCCCGTGCTTCACGGTTGGGATGGTGTTATTCGGCTTGCAAGCCTCCCTCTTTTTCCTCCAAACATAATGATGGTCATTATGGCCAAACAGTTATATTTTGGTTTCATCAGACCAGAGGACATTTCTCCAAAAAGTACAATCTTTGTCCCCATGTGCATTTGCAAACCGTAGTCTGACTTTTTATGGAGGTTTTGGAGCAGTGGCTTCTTCCTTGCTGAGCGGCCTTTCACGTTATGTCGATATAGGACTAGTTTTACTGTAGATATAGATACTGTTGTACCTGTTTCCTCCAGCATCATCACAAGATCCTTGATGTTGTTCTGGGATTGATTTGCACTTTTCGCACCAAAGTATGTTCATCTCTAGGAGACAGAACGTGTCTCCTTCCTGAGAGGTATGATGGCTGCGTGGTCCCGTGGTGTTTATACTTGCGTACTATTGTTTGTACAGATGAACGTGGTACCTTCAGGTGTTTAGAAATTTATCCCAAGGATGATCCAGACTTGTGGAGGTCTACAATTTTTTTCTGTGGTCTTGGCTGATTTACTTTGATGTTCCCATGATGTCAAGCAAAGAGGCACTGAGTTTGAAGGTAGGTCTTGAAATACATCCACAGGTACACCTCCAATTGACTCAAATGATGTCAATTAGCCTATCAGAAGCTTCTAAAGTCATGACATCATTTTCTGGAATTTTCCAATCTGTTTAAAGGCACAGTCAACTTAGTGTATGTAAACTTCTGACCCACTGGAATTGTGATACAGTGAATTATAAGTGAAATAATATGTCTGTAAACAATTGTTGGGAAAATGACTTGTGTCATGCACCAAGTAGATGTCTAACCAACTTGCCAAAACTATAGTTTGTTAACAAGTCATTTGTGGAGTGGTTGAAAAACTAGTTTTAATGACTCCAACCTTCCGACTTCAACTGTAGGCTTGTTATTGTTATTTTATTGTGTTACTATTTCCTTTTTTTTAAATTAGCAAATGTTTCTTAATGTTTAACTCATCGTTGGGAAAGGGCTCGTAAGTAAGCATTTCACGGTAAAGTCTACACCTGTTGTATTCGGCGCATGTGACAAAAAATTTGATTTGATTTGATACCCCAAGAGTTGTGCAAGGTTGACTTTATCTTATTCAAAATGATTCCCATTTGTAATGTTTGCCAACGGTGCTTCCACCAAAGTATTACCTCTAGGATGTGAAGACATACGCAATCAATACATCCTCATTTTGTATGTCTAGTCATTTGGAAAATCTTCTATTCTTTTTCTTTCACTTTTGAAAATGTGAAGTAGGTCGTGTAGATCAATCGAAAAACAATCACGTCATCCTTTTTCGATGACATTTTAACGCAGCAAAATGTCAAGACTGTGCAAGGGGTGTGTAGTCTTTGACTAGCGACTGTAGTCTATATCTGCTGTCGGACAATATTGACTTCGAAACAACGTCATCTTCCACTGCAACAAGTCACCTGTGCTCTTTGTGACTCCCTGACTCAGTCCCCATTGTCCCCATCTGCTCCATACCAACTCTTAACAAGCTAACATGCTTCACTTTCCAAAAGAGCACACACTTGACCTGACCTCCAGTTACTCACCAGCCTAACAGCCTTTTTAGAGCATTAGCTGCTGCTGTCATGTTGCGAGTGGGGTCAGAGGTCGAGAACAGTCCATACTTTGTTTGTCAGTGTGATTGTCAGTGTGTGCGTGCGTGTGTGTGTGTGCGTGTGCGTGTGTATGTCTGGAGGCAGTCTGGGTTCAGTGAGGAAGTGCTGACCTCGGGTCAGTGCTGTGCGAGCAGGTGGAGTTTGGACAGGACAGACAAAGAGAATGGCAATCAACAATGACATCATTCACGTCAGAAAATCTACTCAAATGAGAAAGTGGATGACATCACCAACCTGCATTACTACAACTTTTATTAGCTAATTGCCAACATTTCAAAGGTGAAACCCGGACTGTAAATCTGTGTTTGGGACAGTGCCACTGTGCAGTGTGAAAACTTGAAACAAAGTAAGCTACAAATCGCATATTCAGTGATTTGTCACTTGAGAGCAGAGCTTTGTGGCTCTATACATTACTATACAACAGATGGGCCTACTGTACTGTATACTGTACTACCTCATAACAGTTAAAAGATACTGTGGGGCTTGCGATCATCACCTTACAGACGACAGACAAGCGGAGCGGTGACATTTGGCTGCGATAAGACTCGTCGAAAACGCAAACAGCTGGAGTCTGGCGCGGCAGCCAGATGAACGGTTTGTCTTTTTCTTGTTTCTTTACCCCCTTTTTTTTATGCACCACAACTTCCCGACAGGTATTCTCTCATTAAGGGAATCAACAAGGCGGGATGGAAGGAGGGAAGGAAGGAAGGAAGGAAGGAAGGAAGGAAGGAAGGAAGGAAGGAAGGAGGGTGAAAAGAGAACGATAACTTCATCTCCTTTGTCTTCCCTCCCCATCACAACAAAGGAGGGTACCGCAGAGAGAACGAGGGAGAGAGAGAGAGAGACAAAGACAGAGAGGGGGACTGACGGAGAAAAAAGACAAAGAATGCAAGACAGACAGAAAAAGAAAGAGAGAGAGAGAGAGCATGATGGAGGGAGGAGAGAGATTCAGATGTAGAGAGAATGACAGAGAGGGTGAAGGAAAAACAAAGGGAGAGAGAGAGAAAGCAGTGTGATTGCTACGGACGGCTTCGTCCTCTGTCTCTGTGTTTCAGCCTCTTAGAGGAGGCCTACTGTGCAGCATTGTGCTCTGCAGCATTGTGCTGTGCAGCTCAAATGGTAGACACTATTCAGGTGCACCTACACATATTTCTACACTCTGCTGAAGAAACTTAAAATGAAAAAATACCCACCGAAGCAATGCAGCGTTTTGGTGGATGAGGAAAGTTAGTGAGAAATGCTTAGTTTGCTGTAATTAATGCTAGATATCATGACGTCATTTAAAGAAATGAACAGGTAGGAGAATGAGTGACTGAGTAAGAGACTGGCTGACTGGCCGAGTGACTGGCTGGCTGGCTGGCTGGCTGGCTGGCTGGCTGGCTAACTCAATTGACTTCGAATGAGTGAGTGAGAGAAAATGTATGACCACACGATCAACTGGCAAAACAATAATACAAATATTTACTTTTATTTTACCAGGTAGGATGACTGAGAACATACTGTATTTTTTGGGAAATTACCTGAGGAAGAGTTACAGGGGGGATGATTAAGTGGACATGATGGTATGGTATGGCATATATACTAAACAAAAGTATAAACGCAACACGTAATGTGTTTCATGAGCTGAAATAAAAAATCCCAGAAATGTTACATATACACAAAAAGCTTATTTCTCTCAAATTGTGTGCGATGTGTTTACATCCCTGTTGGTGAGCATTTCTCCTTTGCCAAGATAATCCATCTGACAGGTGTGGCATATCAAGAAGCTGATTAAACAGCATTATCA
Source organism: Salvelinus alpinus (assembly GCF_045679555.1). Lineage (NCBI taxonomy): Eukaryota > Metazoa > Chordata > Actinopteri > Salmoniformes > Salmonidae > Salvelinus > Salvelinus alpinus. The sequence goes on from NC_092124.1 coordinate 2,583,661, forward strand.
TTACACAAGAAAAGGCCACTCTAAAATGTCACACAACACAATGCCACAGATGTCTCAAGTTTTGAGGGAGCAAATGGCATGCTGACTGCAGGAATAGCCACAAGAGCTGTTAGAACATTGAATGTTCATTTCTTTACCATAAGCCGCTTCCAACGTCGTTTTAGAGATTTTTGGCAGTTCGACCAACCTGCAACACAACCGCAGACCACATGGTACCACGCCAATCTCAGGACCTCCAGATCTGGCTTCTTCACCTGTGGGATCGTCTGAAACCAGCCACCCGGACAGCTGATGAAACTGAGGAGTATTTCTGTCTGTAGAAAAGCTATGTTTGTGGGGAAAACCCCATTCTGATTGGCTGGACATGGCTTCCCAGAGGGTGGGCGTGGCTCTCAAGTGAGTGGGCAGTCATGTGAAATTCATAGATGAGGGCCTGATGAATTTATTTCAATTGACTGATTTCCTTATGAACTGTCTCACTAAAATCCTTAAAAATTTGCAGGTTTATATTGTTGCTCACTCGATTCTGTAAACTACTGCATTGGCACACTGATTCCTTTTCAAACTGACAAGCATGTTGACGAGAGTACGAGCACATGCACACTCCGTGTGTATATTTCTCTGTTGTCCCTAACACGGGCTGCCAACCTCCTAACCCTTCTAACGCATCACTGACAAGTCCTAAGAACAGACAAACCAGGCTTTGTAATTAGAAAAAGCAATTAGTGGAATGAACATGGGACAACCGTTAGACAAGCATTCTAATGTGTGTTTCTGATCTCCTCGCGCCGGAAACTACAGGGCTGCGTCCCAAATGGAACCCGATTCCCTACATTATGCACTGTTTTTGACAAGAGCCCTGTGGGGTCGTGGTCAAAAGTAGTGCACTATCTATGAAATAGGGTGCCATTTGGGATGAACCACCAGCAACCGCCAGACGGCGGCAGTTTGAACCGAGTTGACAGCGGACACGTGGGTCACTCTGTTAATTGGCAGGGACGTGTGCCCCGTCCCATTCTCCCTGCGCAGCCAGGCCGTCTATTTACATCAACCCAAAACTGTCTTCACCCTAACTGCGCCACCAATAATAAAGTGTTTTGTAACTAAATCACAGTTCAGAAATCATGAATCCATTCTGGAAAGAGATTGAGAGAGTGCTGATGCTATTTTAAATGAAATAATCAAATATACAGACCACAAATTCAAATTGGCTATAATCGACATCATCAACGTTATCCTCACTGCAGGTATTTTCCCCTGATATTTGGAACCAAGGATTTGGCCCAAATAGTTAAAGAATTTGTGTTAACAGCAACTTTGGGGAAATTCTCTGCAGTATCATAAATAGCAGACTGTCATTTCCTTGATGAACACAATGTCCTGAGCAGAAGCCAGATTGGATTTTTAACAAATTACCGCACAACATACCACATTTATACCCTCCACACTAATTGACAAACAAGTAAACCAAAACAAAGGCATTCTATGCCATTAAAAAAACATTACAATCTAAATTCCAATTAGAATCCGGCTTAAATGTTTTCAATCAGTTATAGGACCAATTGCTCTATATGGCAAAAAAGTCTGGGGTCCACTCTCTAATAATGAATTTACCAAATGGGACAAACATCCAATTTCGAAATACTGCATGCAGAGTTTTGAAAGACTGTATTGCAAGTACGAAGAAAAACTCAAAATAACGCATTTAGAGCAGAACTGGGCCAATACCCCCTCCTTATTCAAACAGAAAAAATAGCCATCAAATGTAACAACCATCTAAAAACAAGTGACTCCGAAACATTTAATCACACAACCCTACAATATCAAGAGATGAAACAAGAGAAGAGTCCCCTCAGCCAGTTAGTTCTGAGGCTCAGTTCACTAACCCAAACCAACCCCATAGAGCCTCAGGACATCCCTCAGAAAATCAGGCCCAACCAAATCATCACAAAGCAAAAAGAAAAATCACCTATTGGAAAGACACCTCAGAAAATCTAAGTAAACTTCAATGCTATTTGGCTCTAAACAGACAGTACATGGTGGCGCACTATCTGAACACTGTGACTGATAGAAAACTGAGGAAAACATTGACTAGGTACAGACTCAGTGAGCACAGTCTGGCTACAGAGATTGGTCGTCACAGACAAAACTTGCTGCCCAGAGAGGACAGGCTGTGCTCACTCTGCTCCAGGGGAGAGGTAGAGACAGAGTGACAAATACTGTGACAAATACTCCGATCTAAGAGAACCTTTATTTTCAAAAATGATCATGCAGTACAAAGAATTTGAAACTATAAAAGATGAAGAAAAAATATATATTTATTGGGTGAAAAGACAAAATGTGTCCTCCTGCCACAACATGAGCGACAGCCAGTGAAATGTGCAATGTAATGTCAACAGTATTTCCCATTTTGGTTTTGTTTCAGCTTTCATACCATGTCATGTGGCTTCTCAGTCATGTTGAGACCGGGCTATTACTATTGCATTGTTATTCTCTTTAATATTGTTTTTGTAGTTGCTGTTAATGGTAATCCCATTTCCACTACTACTATTAATATTGATGCCTTATTGCTATTGGCCCCACCATTTTTGTTATATGTATACTTTGACAATGTAAGTAATTGAACTTGCCATGTCAATAAAGTGGAGAGAGAGAGAGAGAGAGAGAGAGAGAGAGAGAGAGAGAGAGAGAGAGAGAGAGAGAGAGAGAGAGAGAGAGAGAGAGAGAGAGAGAGAGAGAGAGAGAGAGAGAGAGAGAGAGAGAGAGAGAGAGAGAGAGAGAGAGAGAGAGAGAGAGAGAGAGAGAGAGAGAGAGAGAGAGAGAGAGAGAGAGAGAGAGAGAGAGAGAGAGAGAGACTCGTCTCTGTGGACTCAAACTGAAAACAGGGTGGAAGTTCGGGATTTCCCTGAGCAAAAGGTCACATTTTTTTATTACACCCAGTCGAGAGACAAGCCCCAGATGTGACCTTTTCAGCCTCCAAATTAAGTTTGTATCTATGCTCTCTGCTGCTCGGCCCTGCTGTTGGCTGTTTAATAGTCTCTCACTCCACACACACACACACACCTATGCACTAACACAAATAATATTCATTAAGGCCTTTCAGGACCATGGAAACCTTACTTGAGGAAAACACGGATACGGCAAGAGAAACTCTATGATAAATAATTGAACACACACACATTGTCACGTCCTGACCATAGTTCTTATGTGTTTCGCTTGTTTTAGTGTTGGTCAGGACGTGAGCTGGGTGGGCATTCTATGTTGTGTGTCTAGTTTGTCTGTTTCTATGTTTGGCCTAATATGGTTCTCAATCAGAGGCAGGTGTTTTGTGTTGTCTCTGATTGGGAATCATATATAGGTGGCTTGTTTTGTGTTGGGGATTGTGGGTGGTTGTTTCCTGTCTCTGTGTTTTCTCTGCACCAGATAGGGCTGTTTCGGTTTGCCACGTTTGTTATTTTGTTAGTTGTAAGTGTTCACAGTGTCGTCTTGTTTATTAAAGTCATGTTGAACACGAGCTACGCTGCGTCTTGGTCCGATCCCTGCTACACCTCCTCTTCAGACGAAGAGGGGGAAGGCTGCCGTTACACACATACCGTACTCACGCCACCCTCTGCATTACGGACCGGTTTCTCACGTGCAGCAAATGAGCACTCATGAATAATAGGCATCTCATTGGAGAGATGTCCTCGCCTCTTTGAGAAATTGTTGCATAAGGACCATTGTGTTGCGTTGACACACATTTATTGCTGGTCTGTCATTGTTTCAGGAGTGGCCGCTTTTACCTTAAGTTATTTACCTTTTGATTCATCCAATTTGAACGACACTGACATAAAACATTATCGCTGAAGTGCCGTTAAGGAAGCACATTATGACTCTGTTCTGGTACACCGGTAAAACAGCAACATAACATTACACATCAAAACCATCACTTACATTTATTTGATTTGATTTGATTTAACTAGGCAAGTCAGCTAAGAAAAAAATTTGTATTTATAATGACGGCCTACCCCGGCCAAACCCGGAAGACGCAATCGTGCGCCGCCCTATGGGACTCCCAATCATGGCCGGATGTGATGCAGCCTAGATTCAAACCAGGGAAGGCAGTGACGCCTCTTGCACTGAGATGCAGTGCCTTAGACCGCTGCGCCACTCGGGAGCCCAAGGAGGGGACGAAGTAGAACAACATCGAACACGGACCCAATACAAACAGTTCCAAGGTGGCTACATCTGCATCTCTACATTTCATTTCCAAAACTAGGGGCCTCAGGCTTTAGCATGGTGGCGTAAAGACACTCCACAACTCATCGAGTGTTCAGCAGATGGTCCGAGACCTGAATGCTGATTGACTGAAAGCCGTGGTATATCGGGGACCATATACCATGGGTTTGACCAAAAACTTTTTCCTGTTCTAATTACGTTGCTAACCAGTTTATAATGGCAATAAGGTGCCTTGTGGGTTTGTGGTATATGGCCAATATACCAAAGCTAAGGGCTATGTCTAGCCACTCCGCGTTGCGTCCTACAGAAACTCAGCCCTTAGCTGTAGTATATTGGCCATATACCACACCCCTTCGTGCCTTATTGCTTATTAAGTATAGAAGTGTGCGTTCCAAATGGCATCCAAAGGGCACTGGGCAAAAGTAATGCACTATGTAGGGAATAGGGTGCCATTTGGGATGCAGCCCATGAGTGGCGCATCAGTGTTCTAGCATGTTAATGTCATCTCGTTTCCTTGGGGAAGGTTATCCAGAGGGCACGTCATGAAAGAGAAATATCAGCATTATAAACGTCGTGGCCCCTCGCATGTCACCGAGTCAAACATCTGGCCTGGGCGTTACCGATAACAATAAGCATTAATGGGCCTACTTTTGAGGATTTACACTTGATAATACATGGAATTAGGTGAATTATTCATCTGTCGAGAGAGAGTCGCCGCTTAGTAGCAGAAGGGATAAAACGCCTTTAACAAGAGCCCTGGTCAAAATAAGTGCATTAAATAAGGAATAGGGTACCATTTGGGAGGCAACCATGTGTGGATGAGGCTGATTAACGAGGGGGGGTGAGTAGAAAGAGAGAGCACAACAATTTAACAGAATGTAGTAAAATAATAATCACCTTTTAGTGTGTGGCATTGCTGAAAACATATTTAATCTCAGATTTTTACCAACAATGACGAGACATCCTACAGGGAGGAGGTGAGGGCCCTGGGAGAGTGGTGCCAGGAAAATAACCTCTCACTCAACGTCAACAAAACAACGGAGCTGATCGTGGACTTCAGGAAACAGCAGAGGGAGCGCCCCCCTATCCACATCGACGGGACCGTTTTGCCTGCCCCTGTACTAGTAATAAACTTTTGTTACTTACCTGAAACGTGATAACCATGATGTTACGGCAAAATACAATTCACTCTTAATTAAGAACTTTCCGACACAGATTAAATTGCTTACCCTCTCCATAGCAAACTGCTCTATCCGCACTGATGGGTGAAGTCATTTGATGTTATTATGTTATGATGTTATGTTATACAATTAATCTTCTCCTTTCCCCCCTCTGATAACCAGGTGGTGAATCGCATCTCTGCATGTCTGGCAGACATATCAGTGTGGATGACGGATCACCACCTCAAGCTGAACCTCGGCAAGACGGAGCTGCTCTTCCTCCCGGGGAAGGACTGCCCGTTCCATGATCTCGCCATCACGGTTGACAACTCCATTGTGTCCTCCTCCCAGAGTGCTAAGAACCTTGGCGTGATCCTGGACAACACCCTGTCGTTCTCAACTAACATCAAGGCGGTGACCCGTTCCTGTAGGTTCATGCTCTACAACATTCGCAGAGTACGACCCTGCCTCACGCAGGAAGCGGCGCAGGTCCTAATCCAGGCACTTGTCATCTCCCGTCTGGATTACTGCAACTCGCTGTTGGCTGGGCTCCCTGCCTGTGCCATTAAACCCCTACAACTCATCCAGAACGCCGCAGCCCGTCTGGTGTTCAACTTTCCCGAGTTCTCTCACGTCACCCCGCTCCTCCGCTCTCTCCACTGGCTTCCAGTTGAAGCTCGCATCCGCTACAAGACCATGGTGCTTGCCTACGGAGCTGTGAGGGGAACGGCACCTCCGTACCTTCAGGCTCTGATCAGGCCCTACACCCAAACAAGGGCACTGCGTTCATCCACCTCTGGCCTGCTCGCCTCCCTACCTCTGAGGAAGTACAGTTCCCGCTCAGCCCAGTCAAAACTGTTCGCTGCTCTGGCACCCCAATGGTGGAACAAACTCCCTCACGACGCCAGGTCAGCGGAGTCAATCACCACCTTCCGGAGACACCTGAAACCCCACCTCTTTAAGGAATACCTAGGATAGGATAAAGTAATCCTTCTACCCCCCCCCCCCCTTAAAAGAGTTAGATGCACTATTGTAAAGTGGTTGTTCCACTGGATATCATAAGGTGAATGCACCAATTTGTAAGTCGCTCTGGATAAGAGCGTCTGCTAAATGACTTAAATGTAAATGTAAATGTTGAGCTAAATGTAAAAACAGGTTTAAAAGGGAACAGAAAGGAATTATATAAATCTGTACTTTTTGGGGTTTCGAAACGGTTCCAAACTTTATTTTGCTGGTTAGAACAGTGGAACGAAACAAAATGGGTTTTTGGTTCTGTTCAGAACTAAACATTTGGAAAATAATTCCAGTTCCAACCTCTGCTTTAAATAGATGTTGACACGAGAGTAGAATGTATCATCAAATGCATCGAAACATATGGAGTAAGAATTGTATTTACTTTCATAACACTCTTACATCTCAATTAAGAAAACAAAATGTTACACATCAAACTCATCATTACGGATTCATTTATCGTGGTATATGCTTCATCTTGAGAAGATACACTTTTAAGTCAACTATTAAAAACTATTTTAAGAAGCGTGATTCAACTTCAGTATACCATTTTTTTAGAAGCACATTTCGAGACGCAGTAACAATATCTGCCTAATTTCTCTAAATATCAAAACATGGCATTTGATATGTACAGTTGAAGTCGGAAGTTTACAATACCTAGGTTGGAATCATTAAAACTCGTTTTTCAACCACTCCACAAATGTCTTGTTAACAAACTAGAGTTTTGGCAAGTTGGTTAGGACATCTACTTGGTGCATGAAGCAAGTACTTTTTCCAACAATTGTTTACATACAGATTATTTCACTTATAATTCACTGTATCACAATTCCAGTGGGTCAGAATGTTACATACACTAAGTTGACTGTGTCTTTAAACAGCTTGGAAAATTCCAGAAAATGATTTCATCACTTTAGAAGCTTCTGGTAGGCTAATTGACATAATTTGAGTTAATTGGAGGTGCACCTGTGGATGAATTTCAAGGAATCCCTTTTAACTCAGTGCCTCTTTGCTTGACATCATGGGAAAATCAAAAGAAATCAGCCAAGACCCCAGATTTTTTTTTTGTAGACTTCCACAAGTCTGGTTCATCCTTGGGAGCAATTTCCAAATGCCTGACGGTACCACATGCATCTGTACAAACAATAGTACACAAGTATAAACACCATGGGACCACGCAGCCGTCATATCGCTCAGGAAGGAGACGCGTTCTGTCTCCTAGAGATGAACGTACTTTGGTGCGAATAGTGCAAATCAATCCCAGAACAGCAAAGGATCTTGTGAAGATGAAATAGGTACAAAAGTATCAATATCCACAGTAAAATGAGTCCTATATCGACATAACCTGAAAGGCTGCTCAGCAAGGAAGAAGCCACTGCTCCAAAACCGCCATAACAAAAACAGACTACGGTTTGCAACTGCACATGGGGACAAAGGTCTTACTTTTTGGAGAATTGTCCTGTCGTCTGATGAAACAAAAATATAACTGTTTGGCCATAATGACCATAAGTTAGTGTTTGGAGGAAAAAGGGGGACGCTTGCAAGCCGAAGAACACCATCCCAACCGTGAAGCACAGGGGTGGCAGCGTCATGTTGTGGGGGTGCTTTGCTGCAGCAGGGACTGGTGCACTTCACAAAATAGATGGCATCATGAGGAGGAAAAATATGTGGATATATTGAAGCAACATCTCAAGACATCAGTCAGGAAGTTAAAGCTTTGTCGCAAATGGGTCTTCCAAATGGACAATGACCCCAAGCATACTTCCAAAGTTGTGGCAAAATGGCTTAAGGACAACAAAGTCAAGGTATTGGAGTGGCCATCACAAAGCACTTACCTCAATCCTATAGAAAATGTGTGGGCAGAACTGAAAAAGCGTGTGCGAGCAAGGAGGCCTACAAACCTGACTCAGTTATACCAGCTCTGTCAGGAGGAATGGGCCAAAATTCACCCAACTTATTGTGGGAAGCTTGTGGAAGCCTACCCGAAACGTTTGACCCAAGTTAAACAATTTAAAGACAATGCTACCTAATACTAATTGAGAGTATATAAACTTCTGACCCACTGGGAATGTGATGAAAGAAATAAAATCTGAAATAAATCATTCTCTCTACAATTATTCTGACATTTCACATTCTTAAAATAAAGTGATAATCCTAACTGACCTAAGACAGGGAATTTTTACTGGGATTAAATGTCAGCAATTGTGAAAAACGGAGTTTAAATGTATCTGGCTAAGGTGTATGTAAACTTCCGACTTCAACTGTATATCCGTTTGATATAATTCCAGTGTTGTTATCATCTCGAGCGCTTCGAGCTCTGCGGGGAGTAGGCGGATCAGCGATCATCGATCAGTAAATCGGTGAGACTTCATTTAGATTTTGGAGCTCCGACCAGCTTTATCCATCAGCGGTGTGTTGATTTGAGACTTTGTGGGACCTTCCTCTTCGCCCCCCCCCCCCCCCCCCAAAAATCTGCGGATAAGCCGTGGTCTGCTGACTGTTCCACAGTCGTCTTTTGGGAACGGGGGACGTAGGGGTCACGGACCCCATTTAGGAAGGAGCAGAGCTTAGGCAGAGCTGACGGAGAGGGAGATGGAGAGATAGAGACGGAGTCTGACAAAGAGAAGGGAGAGAAAAACAAGACGAGTAGTACAGGGTCTGAGAAAGTAAGACGAGCGATACGGATGGAGAGCTGCTGGAGTGGGGGCTGAGATGAAGAGAGAAAGAGAAAGGGAGAGATAAAGAGAGAGGGCAACCTTGGACAGGGAGGATTTCAACTTAAACTTTTCCTGAAAGCAGGGCTTCAACTTTCAGGACTGATGTTTTCTCTCGGAGACCAAGGGTCAACTTCAACTCAACTACAGCTAATGTGACCGCGATTAGAGACTGTGTATGTGTGTGTATGTGTGTGTGTGTGTGTGTGTGTGTGTGTGTGTGTGTGTGTGTGTGTGTGTGTGTGTGTGTGTGTGTGTGTGTGTGTGTGTGTGTGTGTGTGTGTGTGTGTGTGTGTGTGTGTGTGTGTGTGTGTGTGTGTGTGCCCGCATGCTCCTTCCATCACACGGCAAAAAGCAACTACAATAAAAAAAATATATAAAGAAAACCAATTTTACAGAAAGAAATCAATCCCCTGATCCAGAAGCCGAGAGAATAAAGGGTCTGGTTCATGAAAAAAGTAAGTGCCTGTAATGACAGTCCGGCCACAGAGGAGTCCCGGGCTGTACATCAAGGGCCTTTTCATTTTCTGGTTATATACACTATACACTAAGGCCGCCCAGGCCCGGGATTCATTTCAAGGTTAATAAATGTGTTCCCCTAACTTGCCTAGGGGGCCTAATGACATGCGAGAGGGAGACAGATGCCCCAATACAAGTGTCCCACAAATCAAATCTTCTTTGTCACCTGCGCCGAATACAACAGGTGTTTACCTTACCGTGAAATGCTTACTTACCAGCCCTTAACCAACGATGCAGTTTTAAGAAAATTGAGTTAAGAACATTTTTACTAAATAAACTAATGTAAAAAATAGAAAATGAGGCTGTATACCGAGTCAATGTGTGGGAGTACAGGTTAGTCAAGGTAATGTGCATGTAGGTAGGGGTAAAGTGACTATACATAGATAATAAACATTGAGTTGGGGGGGGTGGGTGCAAAGAGTCTGGGTGGCCACTTAATTAATTGTTCAGCAGTCTTATGGTTTGGGGTTAGAAGCTGTTAAGGAGCCTTTTGGACCTAGACTTGGCGCTCTGGTACCGGTTGACGTGTGGTAGCAGAGAGAACAGTCTATGACTTGTGTGAGCACCTCACCCTTGCTTTATGGTAGGGTCAACAAAACAAAACAATAAAACACAACACAACACACAAAAGGCTTTCATGAGAAAATGAAAAAGCGAACAAGTTCTACTAATATAGTATATATCGTTTGAACTCCAGAGTGTATTGTCAGCATAAATGACCCAGCACTGAAGTAAAGCACAGTACACGCTATACTCAGCAGCTATCAAGTGATAAGTATACATTGCTCATCTGTCGATAAGGAGAGAGGTAGTAACTGTACAAGGTACCTGGGGTAAAGTGTGCAAAAAAACGGAATTTCCAGTGCCTGGCAATGTGCTGGGGAAAGATTATATAGGATGCGTCCAAAATGGCACCACATACCCTTTTCAGTGCACTAAAAGTATAGGGCTATGGTCAAAACTAGCACACTATATAGGGAATAGTACACCATTTGGGACGCATACATAGAGTAGAGGAGTGGCAGAGACAGGCTTGATTGACTCGCCTCAAAATTGTTATGCTCGGCCTTGCACAGCCTAGCTTAAATCTAGCATCAGCGTTTTACACCTCATTTCTGGACTATTAAGTAACCTAGTGCATGCCATTAAAATAATAATTGGTAAGAAGGAGGAAGAGGGTAATGGCAGCATCTCAAATGGCACCCTATTACCTATAGTGCACTACATTTCACCATAGCCCTATGAGCTCTGGTCAAAAGTAGTGCACTAAATAGGGAATGTGCTGCCATTTGGGACTCATACAATGTTATGCACGGTTCAAATGCTAAAGAGTCATTTGGCGAGGGCTATTCATTTTGAAAACTCCCACATGAGGGGCCAATCTTTTGTAATGGAGCCTGATCAGCTAGTCCTGATCCAGGCACCTGGGGGACTCAGCTGAGAGAGCACTGGTCACTTCAGCCCTTTATGTTGATCACACACCTGTCCAGAGTGGGAATATGGTACACTATACATACAAAAGTATGTGGACAGCCCTTCAAATTAGTGGATTCAGCTATTTCAGAAACACCTACTGCTGACAGGTGTATAAAATCGATCACACAGCCATGCAATCTCCATAGCAAACATTGGCAGTAGAATGGCCTTACTGAACAGCTCAGTGGATGCCACCTTTACAACAAGTCGGTTCGTAAAATTTCAGCCCGGCTAGAGCTGCCTCTGCCTCTGGAAACAACGTCAGCACAAGTACTGTTAGTTGGCAGCTTCATGAAATGTGTTTTCATGGCCGAGCAGCCGCACATAAGCCTAATATCACCATGTGCAATGCCAAGTGTCGGCTGGAGTGGTGTAAAGCTCGTTGAACTTCGAAGCAGTGGAAACGTGTACTCTGGAGTGATGAATCACGCTTCACCATCTGATAGTCCATCGGACCAATCTGGGTTTGGCGGGTGCCAGGAGAAATGCTACCTGCCCGAATTGTATGTATTGCCAACTGTAAAGTTTGGTGCAGGAGGAATAATGGTATGGGGCTGTTTTTCATGGTTTAGGCGAGGCCCCTTAGTTCCAGTGAAGGGAAATGTTTATGCTACAGCATACAATGACATTCTAGATGATTCTGTACTTACAACTTTATGGCAAAAGTTTGGGGAATGCTCTTTCCTGTTTCAGCATGACAAAGACCCCTGTGCCCAAAACAAGGTCCATACAGAAATGGTTTGGTGTGGAAGAACTTGACTGGCCTGCACAGAGCCCCATCGAAAACTATTCATTTCATTTATTTTTTGACCCCTTTTTTGCCGCAATTGTGTCATATCCAATTGATAGTTACAGCCTTGTCCCATCGCTGCAACTCCCGTACAGACTCTGGAGAGGTGAAGGTCGAGAGCCGTGCATCCTCCGAAACACAACCGCGCCAAGCCGCACTGCTTCTTGACACACTGATCGCTTAGCCCGGAACCCACCCACACCAATGTGTTGGAGGAAACACTGTACACCTAGCGACTGTGTCAGCGTGCATTGCGCCCGGCCTGCCACAGGAGTCACTAGAGCACGATGGGACAAGGACATCCCGGCCGGCCAAACCCTACCCTAAACCAGCTGATGCTGGGCCAATTGCGCGTCATCTCATGGGTCTCTGGGTCGCAGCCGGTTGTGACACAGCCCAGTAATCGAACCAGGATCTGTAGTAACGCAGCTAGCGATGCAGTGCCTTAGACTGCTGCGCCACTCGGGAGGCCATCCATCGAACACCTTTGGGATGAATTGCAACGCCGACTGCGAACCAGCATCAGTGCCCAACCTCACTAATGCACTTGTGGCTGAATGGAAGCAAATCCCCATAGCAATGTTCCCACATCTAGTGGAAAACCTTCAAAGAAGAGTGGAGCTAATTATAGCAGCAAAGGGGGGACCAACTCCATATTAATGCCCATGATATAGGCATTTTGATGTTAGACAAGCTGGTGTCCACATACTTTTGGTGATGTAGTGCTTCACTCTGTTTATTATTCTGTCTTGATTTGGACCCTTTCTCTCTCTCTCCCCCTCTCTTTCCTTCTATCTTTCTCTCAACAAATATGCAAAGCACAGGAACACACAAACACAAATACACACACACAAACACACACAAAGTCTCATCTCCAAGTAGAAGTGGGCTGATCAATCACATTTGATATGAGCGGGCATTCTTTAGGTTATGGGCTTTGGCATGCTGAAGGGAGCATGCCAGGATAAGAGAAAGTCTAATATCCTGACTCACACGCACTCGCTCAAACACACATGAAGGCCTGCACGCACGCACACACACTCCCCCCATCCCTTTTGAGCTAAAAATCCATAATTTCAGCCTCGTGAAGGTCAATATGGACAATCGATAAGTCTCACTGTGCCGACACTTTTTTTCTCTTTTCATTTTATTCATTGGCTGGTTTTTGTTTTGTTTATGTGTTTTGGCTGTTTTCTGGCACCCTGTCAGCGCGGCGGCCCAGGTGTGCCTGGAATCTTCAAGATCGACAAAAGGGAAATATTTTGTTTGTGCTTTTCTTCCCTGGTCCTCAATCTGCTGCCAGGTTTGTTAAAGAGTGGCATTCCCCCCCCCCCCCCCCCACACACACACACACACACACACACACACACACACACACACACACACACACACACACACACACACACACACACACACACACACACACACACACACACACACACACACACACACACACACACACACACACACACACACACACATACCTCCACGCTGGTATGAGACTATGACATACACACTGAGAGTGTGCCAGACGTGTGTATGATAGGATATGAAGTGGCGCCAAAAGCATGTCTGAAGCAAAGGTCTCTGAATGTCAGGTGGCTAGCCTCAATAGAAGACCCATTAGTGGTCCTGTGGTCATGTCCCTCGACTGTCCATGTCCCTCTGTCCTTTCACGCCCACACTAATACGAAACCGTTGTTCAAATGCACAGAGACGGAACACAGGGAAAACAAAAGTACTCGACCACACACGTGGTGTACAAAAACACATACACGCCCGAGAGAACAAACAGAAAATACGAAGTAGACTTTCACACACACATGCACACACACACACACGCAGGAACACCCTGGTGTTTCTGCGCTTTTGCATGTGTGTGCACACACACCAGTGTTCATTTTGGCAGCTATTTAAGATTTGGTTTTAGACTTAGTTTTAGTCTTAAAATACCTTTAAGTCTTAGTCACATTTTAGTCATTCCATACTTCGCTAGTTTCAGTTATTATCAGTCGACAATTTCTTTACTTTTAGTCACAGTTATTTTTTGTCACTTAACAGTCAGCACATTTTGTTAATTTAAATAATATATATCTGTTTATTTAACTTCCATCACATGCACATTCAGCTAGGCCTACTATCTCCTCATGAACCTTAGCTGGAAACACTGTGATTTTAAACAATTCCAGCCGTAATTAACCACTTACTGTGCCTTCAGAAAGTACTCCCCTCGACTTGTTCCGCATTTTGTTGTGTTACAGCCTGCATTTAAAATGGATTAAATTGAGATGTTGTGTCACTGGCCTATAAACAACAATGAAGCCAACATGTAATGAGTCAATAAGTATTCAACCCCTTTTGCTTTGGCAAGATTAAAGAAGTTCATGATTAAACATTTGCATAACAAGTCACATAATAAGTTGCATGGACTCACTAATAGTGTTTAACATGATTTCTGAACGACTACTTCATCTCTGTACTCCACACATACAATTCTCTGTAAGGTCCCTCAGTCGAGCAGTGAATTTCAAACACAGATTCAATCTCAAAGACCAGGGAGGTTTTCCAATGCTTTGAAAAGAAGGACACCTATTGGTAGATAAAAATAATTGTTATTAGACTTTGGATAGTGTATCAATACACCCAGCCACTACAAAGATACAGGCGTCCTTTCTAACTCAGTTGCCGGAGAGGAAGGAAACCATTTCCCCATGAGTCCAACGGTGACTTTAAAACAGTTACAGAGTTTAATGGCTGTGACAGGAGAAAACTGAGGATGAATCAACAACATTGTAGTTACTCCACTACACTAACCTAAATGACAGAGTGAAAAGAAAGAAGCCTGTACAGAATTGACATAATCCAAAACATGCATTATTTTTGCAATAAGTCACTAAAGTGAAAGTGCAGAAAATGTGTTAAAGAAATAAAGCGTTGTTATGGGAAAATACAACACAGCACATCACTGAGTACCACTCTTCATATTTTCAAGCATGATGTTGGCTGTATCATGCCATCGGCAAGGACTAGGGAGATGTTTTAGGATAATTATAAATGGAATAGAGCTAAGCACAGGCAAAATCCTAGATGACAACCTGGTTTAGTCTGCTTTCCAACAGACACTGGGAGACAAATGCACCTTTCAGCAGGACAACAATATAAAACACAAGGCCAAATATACACTGGAGTTGCTTACCAAGACAACATTGAGTGGTCTAGTTAAAGTTTTGAACTAAATTGGCTTGGCAAATTTTGAAAATGGATGTCTAGCAAAGATCAACAACCAAGTTGACAAAGCTTGAAGAATTAAAAAATAACAATAGTGCAAATATTGTACAATCCAGGTGTACAAAGCTCTTAGAGACTTACCTAGAAAGACTCAGTTGTAATCGCTGCCAAAGGTGTAACATGTATTGACTCAGGGGTGTGAATACTTATGTAAATGAGATATTTCTGTATTTAATTTTCAATACATTTGCTAAAATGTCTAAAAACATGTTTTCATTTTGTCATTATGGGGTAGTGTGTGTAGATGGGTGAGACAGAAATAGATATTGAATTCAGGCTGAAACACAACAACATTTGGAATTAGTCAAGGGGTATGAATACTTTCTGAAGGCTCCGTAGGCTATAAAGCCTTGGCTACAGGTAAAGAAAATATAGCTCTAATTTGTCTCCCCGTCATAACCGTCGGAGTGGGGGTAAATCACAGTGATTTCCTTGAAAATCGGAGAATTTGAGCTTTCCATATATACCAGAAGTATTAATATTCAGCAAACATCATTTGTTTTTCCAATCGAAAAAAAGCAGCCGCAACTCGCGCATTCTGACCGCAAGAGCGCCAAAAGAAGATGATATGAATAACAGCGCACATGCTAATTGGAGCTTTTGATGTGATCAGAAAAAAAATGGCCTATATCAAAGGAAAGATTATCTAAGACATTATTGTTTCTAATTGAGGTAAGTTACAATTGAAGTGTCCTGGCTGCGCATTAGTTCAAAAGAGAGACTTTTGATTGAAGTGACCGCTGGGGAGTTGTGTGTGGGAAAGAGCCAGCTAACTTCAAAGACCTTATCGTCAATGAGAGGATTGCATTAAATATTCTGCAACAGTATGCAACGGTATGCATGCTTATGATTGGACACAATTTTATGAAAAGGAGATTCATGGGAAATTGAATGTCCATTAGTCTCACACGGAATTATCGTGTCATTATATTTGTGTCAATTAAATTGAAAAGTCATTTGTAATGGTTATAGTTTTTTTCAGGGCATCTTGTCTCATTTTTGTCATTAGTTTACGGCAGGAAAAAGAGGAAGTTGACAAATATAGATTTTGTTTATAGCTATTGTTGACGAAATTAACACCGACACACATAGCACAGCTCGTTGCAGCTTCCCAGCCCATGCCCTCTCTTTCTCCCTGCCTGTCAGCTGTGTGTGTGTGTCTGCGTGTGTGTGTGTGTGTGTGTGTGTGTGTGTGTGTGTGTGTGTGTGTGTGTGTGTGTGTGTGTGTGTGTGTGTGTGTGTGTGTGTGTGTGTGTGTGTGTGTGTGTGTGTTAGAGTGAAAGCCATGGAGAGAGCCGGGAAATCCTGCTCACCGGAGAAGAAAGAGATACAATCGCAAAGGGGTCACCCACATATCCCTCAGCCAGGAACTCATACGCTAAAATCCCACTGGCACCTAAACGGAGCGGGCACCAGGTGAGTGTCACACACACAGCAAAAACAACAACACAAACACGCTTCATGCTAATCAGATCTCTTCTCATCGTCCTAAACACCACCACTTCGTTGGTAATTACTGTACAAAATAGTGGTGCTTTATATATTTATTTTGACGCACTGTGAAGTTGGGCTAACGGGGGCTATTGGTCCACGGGGCCAAAACATGTGAAGGGTAAGACAGGGGGAGAGAGTTTTGCAAACAAAAGCCATTTGGAATGTTGGACATGCTCCTATGGGCCTGGATTAACACGCTGTGTAGCTGGACAATGGTCACTACATACAGAGAGACTGGGAAGACGAAAAATAGAGAGACAGGGAGGGAGAGAAGGGAAGAGAGAGAGGGAGAGAGCGACGGAGAGAGAGGGAGACGGAGAGAGAGAGGGAGAGGGCGACGGCGAGAGAGAGGGCGACGGAGAGAGAGAGGGAGAGGGCGACGGAGAGAGAGAGGGAGAGGGCGACGGAGAGAGAGAGGGCGACGGAGAGAGAGAGGGAGAGAGGGAGAGAGCGACGGAGAGAGAGAGGGAGACGGAGAGAGAGAGGGAGAGGGCGACGGCGAGAGAGAGGGCGACGGAGAGAGAGAGGGAGAGGGCGATGGCGAGAGAGAGGGAGAGGACGACGGCGAGAGAGAGGGAGAGGGCGACAGAGAGAGAGAGGGAGAGGGCGACGGCGAGAGAGAGGGCGACGGCGAGAGAGAGGGAGAGGGCGAGAGAGAGGGAGAGGGCGACGGCGAGAGAGAGGGCGACGGCGAGAGAGAGGGCGACGGCGAGAGAGAGGGAGAGGGCGACGGCGAGAGAGAGGGCGACGGCGAGAGAGAGGGCGACGGCGAGAGAGAGGGAGAGGGCGACGGCGAGAGAGAGGGAGAGGGCGACGGCGAGAGAGAGGGAGAGGGCGACGGCGAGAGAGAGGGAGAGGGCGACGGAGAGAGAGAGGGCGATGGCGAGAGAGAGGGAGAGGACGACGTCGAGAGAGAGGGAGAGGGCGACAGAGAGAGAGAGGGAGAGGGCGACGGCGAGAGAGATGGCGACGGAGAGAGAGAGGGCGACAGAGAGAGAGAGGGAGAGGGCGACGGCGAGAGAGAGGGCGACGGAGAGAGAGAGGGAGAGGGCGACGGAGAGAGAGAGGGAGAGGGCGACGGAGAGAGAGAGGGCGACGGCGAGAGAGAGGGAGAGGACGACGGCGAGAGAGAGGGAGAGGGCGACAGAGAGGGAGAGGGCGACGGCGAGAGAGAGGGAGAGGGCGACAGAGAGGGAGAGGGCGACTGCGAGAGAGAGGGCGACGGCGAGAGAGAGGGAGAGGGCGACGGCGAGAGAGAGAGAGGGCGACGGCGAGAGAGAGGGAGAGGGCGACGGCGAGAGAGAGGGAGAGGGCGACGGAGAGAGAGAGGGCGATGGCGAGAGAGAGGGAGAGGGCGACGGCGAGAGAGAGGGCGACGGAGAGAGAGAGGGCGACAGAGAGAGAGAGGGAGAGGGCGACAGAGAGGGAGAGGGCGACAGAGAGAGAGAGGGAGAGGGCGACAGAGAGGGAGAGGGCGACGGCGAGAGAGAGGGAGAGGCCGACGGCGAGAGAAAGAGGGAGAGGGCGACAGAGAGGGAGAGGGCGACAGAGAGGGAGAGGGCGACGGCGAGAGAGAGGGAGAGGGCGACAGAGAGAGAGAGGGAGAGGGCGACAGAGAGAGAGAGGGAGAGGGCGACAGCGAGAGAGAGGGCGACGGCGAGAGAGAGGGAGAGGGCGACGGCGAGAGAGAGGGCGACGGCGAGAGAGAGGGAGAGGGCGACGGCGAGAGAGAGGGAGAGGGCGACAGAGAGAGAGAGGGAGAGGGCGACGGCGAGAGAGATGGCGACGGAGAGAGAGAGGGCGACAGAGAGAGAGAGGGAGAGGGCGACGGCGAGAGAGAGGGCGACGGAGAGAGAGAGGGAGAGGGCGACGGAGAGAGAGAGGGAGAGGGCGACGGAGAGAGAGAGGGCGACGGCGAGAGAGAGGGAGAGGACGACGGCGAGAGAGAGGGAGAGGGCGACAGAGAGGGAGAGGGCGACGGCGAGAGAGAGGGAGAGGGCGACAGAGAGGGAGAGGGCGACTGCGAGAGAGAGGGCGACGGCGAGAGAGAGGGAGAGGGCGACGGAGAGAGAGAGAGAGGGCGACGGCGAGAGAGAGGGAGAGGGCGACGGCGAGAGAGAGGGAGAGGGCGACGGAGAGAGAGAGGGCGATGGCGAGAGAGAGGGAGAGGGCGACGGCGAGAGAGAGGGCGACGGAGAGAGAGAGGGCGACAGAGAGAGAGAGGGAGAGGGCGACAGAGAGGGAGAGGGCGACAGAGAGAGAGAGGGAGAGGGCGACAGAGAGGGAGAGGGCGACGGCGAGAGAGAGGGAGAGGCCGACGGCGAGAGAAAGAGGGAGAGGGCGACAGAGAGGGAGAGGGCGACAGAGAGGGAGAGGGCGACGGCGAGAGAGAGGGAGAGGGCGACAGAGAGAGAGAGGGCGACAGAGAGAGAGAGGGAGAGGGCGACAGCGAGAGAGAGGGCGACGGCGAGAGAGAGGGAGAGGGCGACGGCGAGAGAGAGGGCGACGGCGAGAGAGAGGGAGAGGGCGACGGCGAGAGAGAGGGAGAGGGCGACGGCGACAGAGAGGGAGAGGACGACGGCGAGAGAGAGGGAGAGGGCGACAGAGAGGGAGAGGGCGACGGCGAGAGAGAGGGCGACGGCGAGAGAGAGGGAGAGGGCGACGGCGAGAGAGAGGGAGAGGGCGACGGCGAGAGAGAGGGCGACGGCGAGAGAGAGGGCGACGGCGAGAGAGAGGGCGACGGCGAGAGAGAGGGAGAGGGCGACAGAGAGGGAGAGGACGACGGCGAGAGAGAGGGCGACAGAGAGGGAGAGGGCGACAGAGAGGGAGAGGGCGACGGCGAGAGAGAGGGAGAGGGCGACGGCGAGAGAGAGGGAGAGGACGACGGCGAGAGAGAGGGCGATGGCGAGAGAGAGGGAGAGGACGACGGCGAGAGAGAGGGCGATGGCGAGAGAGAGGGAGCGACAGAGAGAGGGAGAGGGCGACGGAGAGAGAGAGGGAGAGGGCGACGGCGAGAGAGAGGGAGAGGGCGACGGCGAGAGAGAGGGAGAGGGCGACGGCGAGAGAGAGGGAGGGCGAGGGCGACGGAGAGAGAGAGGGAGAGAGCGACGGCGAGAGAGAGGGAGAGGGCGACGGAGAGAGAGAGGGAGAGAGCGACGGCGTGAGAGAGGGAGAGGGCGACGGCGAGAGAGAGAGTGAGAGAGTGGAGGAAAGTGGCAGCTGGTTACAGCGAATAAAGACCACAGTCTAATGGACTCTGGTTCAAAGTAATGCACTCTGCAAGGAATAGGGTGCCATTTGGGACACAAACAAAAGTTCTGTTTCATCTGAGGGGCAGCAAGAGCAGTGCAAAGAAACAATTCCTTAAATTTTCCATTTCTTTAGATGTTGGTCTGTGCGTGTTCAGATCAATAGCTTTAGTAGCCTTTGATGTTTCTGGCAGTTAAATGATGGTATCATAAATAGTGGATTATATAAAATAAAGTTGAATGCTTCACACACTTTATAAAAAGAGGCGAATAACATGACATAACACGATCAAAATAAACAAGAATAACCATTCTTGGACAATTGCAACATTAATAGGCCTTCATTGAGTAGATTATCACGTGTATAAAAAATATACTAAATACTCATTTGGGGATGAGTAAGTCTTTCATTGGGTTTAGTGTAGATGTAGCCTAGATTTCAGCAGAATTTCTCTGGGTTATAATACCATGAGCTTCGCTGTATGGGCATTATCATTTTGATTGAAGTTTGCGCTGCATCAATTGTTCATAATAAATCAATTTAGGACGTGTCAGTTTGGCACAACGGGTTCCAGGAGAGTAGGATGTCAGTAGCCTCTGACTCCCTGGCTCTGTGTGTGACAGCCTCAGAGGACAGGTGCTGTAATAGAAAACCTGTGATTTATAGGTTGGCCGCATCCCACGCAACATAACACAACACCGCCAAGACAAATCACCTCACAGGGCATCTGTTGGAGCTCAACCCCAAAAACACTTCACTAGACACAACACCCTCGTAGTCCCATATAGGCAAAAGCTTCTTTGTAATGTTTAAAGAAAAAGCTACATGGTGTTTTTCAATATTCAACACAGAGGTCCAAATGTAAAAGGTGGGTGCGGGTGTCACGCATAGCGGCAGTTTATTTTCTAGTGGTGCTAACCCCAAAACAGCCTCACTAGACACAACACCCCATATAGTTCAAAGGTTTAGAAAAAAAGCCAAGCAACATTTGTCAACACAGAGGTCAAAAGGTGAAAGGTCAATAAAGGGGTCATGCAGAGCGGCAGTTTGTTTACTCCTCCTAGTGACTGTTTACCTCTGACAGAGCGACTCCGAGGCGGGGGTTAATAAGTAGCTGACCTCTTATCACCTCAGCCGTTTCAGACTAAACCCTCTCTCTACCCAGGGAAGAAAACGAACGGTAAGTGTAATTCACGTCGGCCAATTGGGTCTCAGCGTTAGGCGATATCTAAGGGATCTTATTTGGTGTTTCTTGTTGTGGTACATGGGACTGATCGGGTAGCTATCGTCGTCAAAATATCTGACTACCCACAAGGCACTTGTTTTTCCACACAATGGGACTATCTCTCTTTGCAATTTAATTGTTACAGTTGAAGTCGGAAGTTTACATACACCTTAACCAAATACATTTACACTCAGTTTTTCACAATTCCTGACATTTAATCCTAGTAAAAATCCCCTGTTTTAGGATCACCACTTTATTTTAAGAATGTGAAATCTCAGAAAAATAGTAAAGAGAATGATTTATTTCAGATTTTATTTTCTTTCATCACATTCCCAGTGGGTCAGAAGTTTACATACACTCAATTAGTATTTTGTAGCATTGCCTTTAAATTGTTTAACTTGGGTCAAACATTTTGGGTAACCTTCCACAAGCTTCCCACAATAAGTTGGGGGAATTTTGGCCCATTCCTCCTGACAGAGCTGGAGTAACTGAGTCAGGTTTGTAGGCCTCCTTGCTCGCACACACTTTTTCAGTTCTGCCCAAACATTTTCTATAGGATTGAGGTCAAAGCTTTGTGATGGCCACTCCAAGACTTTGTTGTCCTAAAGCCATTTTGCCACAACTTTGGAAGTATGCTTGGGGTCATTGTCCATTTGGAAGACCCATTTGCGAACAAGCTTTAACTTCCTGACTGATGTCTTGAGATGTTGCTTCAATATATCCACATAATTTTCGTTCCTTATGAAGCAAAATATTTTGTGAAGTGCACCAGTCCCTCCGGCACCAAAGCACTCCCACAACATGATGCTGCCACCCCCGTGCTTCACGGTTGTGATGGTGTTCTTCGGCTTGCAAGCCTCCCCCTTTAACCTCCAAACATAACGATGGTCATTACGGCCAAACAGTTATATTTTTGTTTCACCAGATCAGAGAACATTTCTCCAAAAAGTATGATCTTTGTCTCCATGTGCAGTTGCAAACCGTAGTCTGACTTTTTTTATGGCGGCTTTGGAGCAGTGGCTTCTTCCTTGCTGAGTGGCCTTTCAGGTTATGTCAATATAGGACTCGTTTTACTGTGGATATATATACTTTTGTACCTGTTTCCTCCAGCATCTTCACAAGGTCCTTTGCTGTTGTTCTGGGATTGATTTGCACTTTTCTCACCAAAGTATGTTCATCTCTAAGAGACAGAATGCGTCTCCTTCCTGAGCGGTATGACGGCTGCGTGGTCCCATGGTATTCATACTTGCATACTATTGTTTGTACAGATGAACGTGGTACCTTCAGGCGTTTGGAAATTGCTCCCAAGGATGAACCAGACTTGTGGAGGTCTACAATGTTCTTTCTGAGGTCTTGGCTGATTTCTTTTGATTTTCCCATGATGTCAAACCAAGAGGCACTGAGTTTGAAGGTAGGCCTTGAAATACATCCATAGGTACACCTCCAATCGACTCAAATTACGCCAATTAACCTATCAGAAGCTTCTAAAGCCATGACATGATTTTCTGGAATTTTACAAGCTGTTTAAAGGCACAGTCAACTTAGTGTATGTAAACTTCTGACCTACTGGAAGTGTGATACGATGAGTTATAAGTGAAATAATCTGTCTGTAAACAATTGTTGGAAAAATTACTTATGTCATGCACAAAGTAGATGTCCTAAACGACTTGCCAAAACTATAGTTTGTTAACAAGAAATTTGTGGAGTGGGTGAAAAACGAGTTTTAATGACTCCAACCTAAGTTTCTGTAAACTTCCGACTTCAACTGTATGTAGGCAAAAATATCCCCGATCAGCATCTAAAGGTGCAAATCATCTACCTCCTAGGCCGCTCTCTATTGTGCTCCAGGTTGCTTTCAGGTAGGAGTTTTTGTAGCTCCCAGAGAAACCTTTTACTGTGCTCCAAGGCTCGCCTGGAGCACAACAAAACCTGGCTGTATCAAACTCACAGGAATCTTTATTAACAGCAGTGGGGCGTCTTGACCAAAAACCCAATAAGAACACTTATAAACCGAGTTAGAAACCTGAATGCTGTTTGGCTGAAAATGGTGGTATATCATACCGTATACTATGTGTATGACCCCCCCCCCCCCCCCCCAAAAATACACTTTTCTAATTACGTTGGTAACCAGTTTATAATAGCAATAAGGCACCTCAGGAGTTTGTGGTATATGGCCAATATACCACGGCTAAGGGCTGTATCGAGGCACTCTGCGTTGTATCACGCGTATGAACTGGACTTAGCTGTGGTATATTGGCCATATACCACATCTCCACGGGACTTATTGCTGAATTATACCATGGCATTGTTGAATATTTGTATCTGATTGGCTTGAAGGGCATTCTAGAGTGTGCATTATTTCCCTGTAACGCACGGTATATCAACATGTTAGAATTCAGTGGCTATAGTTCATTCTTACATTTTCTATTATTGAGCTGCTTTTGAAAGCAAAAGTCGAAGTTGAAAACATTATTGGCCTTGTTGAATTCGATTTTCATAATAACAAGCTAGGACTGTTAATTTGGTTAGCTAAATTAGCAAATATGTTTGTTTGGTTGCCAAGGCATCTATTAAACTTGCGAGCTACTTGAGTGGATGTTGAACACATTTCTACCTGCAAATGAACACATTTCTAGTGGCAAATGTGTTAAATTATAGCCATGTTATAAAAGGGATAATCAACTCGGGGCTCTAAGCGTTCTCTGGAAAATAGTCTCCTTCTTAGTAGGAAAAACATAGTCAATTGTCATACCGGCTAGCTCGGTCATGTCAGGTCATGTTAATAACCAACACAAATGTAACAGACAGAGAAGAATATAAAAAAATATGCTTGAATGTAAAAATAACAATGTCCAATGACGGGTCCCATCCATCATGCATTTTACATGAATTTGATACACTGTGCATCGTGTTCTATGAGGAAAAGCTTTTAGAGGTGTGTATGTGTGTATGTGTTTGGGTATATGCATGTCATTGTGTGTGTGTGTGTGTGTAACAACGCCCTGCTAATGTCTTTGTGGGAGCTGCTGGAGAGCCGAGAGAGGAGATTATAAGGCTGACCTGCTGACCGATATCCAGCCAGCTGTTTCTCCTGCTGTAATCAGTCCATACATAATACATTAGACTACCAGCCAGCCTGGCATACTTCTTTCTGTACTACTCCCCTTCTAGTTCTACAATCTGGCTCACACTGAGCGTCTGTATGTGTGTGTCTGTGTGTGTGTGTGTGTGTGTGCGTGTGTGTGTGTCTCTCTGTTTGTTTGATGCCAAAGTTGGGCATTAGCTCCTATTAATCCAGACATACTGTACCAACCCATAAAAATAATTATTTAGGCTATTTCACCTTGAATGCTGGAGTGCAACTCAATATTCCAACCCTGTGGATCCTCTTTAACACCTAAGTTGCGCCCTACCCTCGTGGAACTGCTTTCCACTGCGTATTCTTTTCTCTCAGATTACTGTGCATGGAGTAAAGGAGATGGGGAGAGGAAACATCTTTGAAGTATTGTGATTCACCCATGGTTGTTGAGATAGGCTTCTCCATCCACCGGTGACTTTGATTTGCTCAGAGTGCGTGAACTTTCGTTTCAAACGGCATCAAAGGCCCATAGAGGGGAGAAAAGCAGCACACACGCATAGTACTAACACCAACGAGAGTACCAACAAACGTTTCAAGACAAAGCACAAGCTTTTGAACCTTCTTTGACCTCGGACATCATTCCCACCTTGACAGCTCTCTGATTCTCTCTGATTTTGCAAAAGTCTGTTTTGCAAAAATAGTTTTCTGCCGGCGATGCTGCATTCTGACGCTGCATTCTGGGGGTTCCTGTGCGAGCAGTAACACGCATGTGCAATGTTTTGGTATCCTGCCACCGGATGACAAAGAGCTCGGGCCTGCTACACGCTTATGTGCGCTAGTAATTGCTAACAAGGGAGAGAGTGGTGTGATAGATTTGTTGGTAACCGACATTCATCGTTCACTATCTGTCTGGCTGCCGCTCTATGTACTTAGCACTCATTTTGTCACCATGGAACTCATGCAAACAAAAATACTCTCTTTTCTCCTCATCCCTCTCTTGCTGATTCCGTAGCCAAAACAGAGACGGTAGTAATGAGACTGCTACGGATTTTGTAGAATCCGAGAAATCTCTAAATGAGTGCCTTCGAAAAAAAAATCCATTCCCATGGACATACATAGAGTCATGAGAGGGGAAGAGAGGAAGAGGGGGAACTGAGAAGAGGGACCCTTCTTCTGCTGTTGTTTGTTTACCAATCTCTAACACTCAAACCCCAGACGTGTGTGGAAAGATTAGAGGGAGAAGCCGAACGCCACGGATGCCATATTGTCTGACTCCACGAGTTTGTTTCTCAGCGGGTCACCTTTGATCTGAGCTCGGAGTTGATAGCGACGGAGAAGAGGAGAGCTTCAGTCATCTCTGTCATCTATTCTAACACGAGAGTAATTTGTTATCCATTTTCTCCTTCCTATGATTTCAGAAGTTATCTTGAACTTCAGGGGGAATGACTACTTCGTATTTAATGAAGGGGCTTATTTATTAATAGATGATTGTTAAACTGTGCATGCTTTAAATAATTAACGGGGGGGGGGGTGTTACTCACTCATTCCGCCTCCGAGCGATCGGGGCTGCATAATTCCGTGCAATTAATTAATTACAAGGGAAATAAAAATGCCTCGTTTCCAATTGGTTGTGTTAGATGCCTAATATTGCAAATGAAGCTGACATAGTTAGTCATTAATGGAATAAGATTCTGCGACTTTTGACGAGGCCCGTCCTCTCTGTCTGTTCTGTCATCAGTGGGTATCTGAGGGCCACATGCGGGGGTTCTGTGGTTGTCCCTGAGAGGGCCTGTCTATCCGCTTGCTTGCTGTAGCCTGGAGAATTAGGAAAGAAAACAAGGCTTGCTATAATAGCAATATAAATACATTGGTGCAAGGGCAAATTAAAATGTGGTTATATATCAAAACCAAGCTCAGGGTTTCAATTTATTCAAATGTGCGAGTGAGTAAAAATAAACATTAACATGTAGAAACATATGAATCAAGAGCATGTATATATATTATACAGTGGGGAGAACAAGTATTTGATACACTGCCGATTTTGCAGGTTTTCCTACTTACAAAGCATGTAGAGGTCTGTCATTTTTATCATAGGTACACTTCAACTGTGAGAGACGGAATCTAAAACAAAAATCCAGAAAATCACATTGTATGATTTTTAAGTAATTCATTTGCATTTTATTGCATGACATAAGTATTTGATCACCTACCAACCAGTAAGAATTCCGGCTCTCACAGACCTGTTAGTTTTTCTTTAAGAAGCCCTCCTGTTCTCCACTCATTACCTGTATTAACTGCACCTGTTTGAACTCGTTACCTGTATAAAAGACACCTGTCCACACACTCAATCAAACAGACTCCAACCTCTCCACAATGGCCAAGACCAGAGAGCTGTGTAAGGACATCAGGGATAAATTGTAGACCTGTACAAGGCTGGGATGGGCTACAGGACAATAGCCAAGCAGCTTGGTGAGAAGGCAACAACTGTTGGCACAATTATTAGAAAATGGAAGAAGTTCAAGATGACGGTCAATCACCCTCGGTCTGGGGCTCCATGCAAGATCTCACCTCGTGGGGCATCAATGATCATGAGGAATGTGAGGGATCAGCCCAGAACTACACGGCAGGACCTGGTCAATGACCTGAAGAGAGCTGGGACCACAGTCTCAAAGAAAACCATTAGTAACACACTACGCCGTCATGGATTAAAATCCTGCAGCGCACGCAAGGTCCCCCTGCTCAAGCCAGCGCATGTCCAGGCCCGTCTGAAGTTTGCCAATGACCATCTGGATGATCCAGAGGAGGAATGGGAGAAGGTCATGTGGTCTGATGAGACAAAAATAGAGCTTTTTGCTCTAAACTCCACTCGCCGTGTTTGGAGGAATAGAAGGATGAGTACAACCCCAAGAACACCATCCCAACCGTGAAGCATGGAGGTGGAAACATCATTCTTTGGGGATGCTTTTCTGCAAAGGGGACAGGACGACTGCACCGTATTGAAGGGAGGATGGATGGGGCCATGTATCGCGAGATCTTGACCAACAACCTCCTTCCCTCAGTAAGAGCATTGAAGATGGGTCGTGGCTGGGTCTTCCAGCATGACAACGACCCGAAACACACAGCCAGGGCAACTAAGGAGTGGCTCCGTAAGAAGCATCTCAAGGTCCTGGAGTGGCCTAGCCAGTCTCCAGACCTGAACCCAATAGAAAATCTTTGGAGGGAGCCGAAAGTCCGTATTGCCCAGCGACAGCCCCGAAACCTGAAGGATCTGGAGAAGGTCTGTATGGAGGAGTGGGCCAAAATCCCTGCTGCAGTGTGTGCAAACCTGGTCAAGAACTACAGGAAACGTATGATCTCTGTAATTGCAAACTAAGGTTTCTGTACCAAATATTCAGTTCTGCTTTTCTGATGTATCAAATACTTATGTCATGCAATAAAATGCAAATTAATTAATTAAAAATCATACAATGTGATTTTCTGGATTTTTGTTTTAGATTCCTTCTCTCACAGTTGAAGTGTACCTATGATAAAAATTACAGACCTCTACATGCTTTGTAAGTAGGAAAACCTGCAAAATTGTCAGTGTATCAAATACTTGTTCTCCCCACTGTATATATATATGCAAATTGATGGCAAGTGTAATTTGAATGAACAAATTCAATAATTAATCCAAAAGATTTCTGCAATATAAATGTACCATCTGACCTCTATTCCCCCAGATGATATGAAACCCGTGTGCGTTCGACTATCATCATGTTTGGCAAAAGCACAAAAAGAAACATCTGATCATAGTCATTTTGCCGGAACCGGGCTCGAGACTACCGCTTCACCATTTTAATTCAAATGAATTCAAATGACAGCTTCCCACTGTCACAGGTAACCGGGTAGAGCAGGTGAGAACAAGCGGCCCAATGACCGTTGAGTAGCTGTTAACATGGAAATTGATTAAGAGAACACGTAAGGCCTTATGTTGGAACATGACATCCTTCCCTTGAAGGAGAACGGAGGGGGGTGACAGAGACTATGTCCCAAATGGCACACTATTCAATATATTGTCCATTACTTTCGACCATAACCCTATCGGCCCTGTGCAAAAGTAGTGCACTACCGGTATATAGGGAAAAAGGGTGCCATTTGGGACACATGTTGAGATGTGGTCCGTGGCCATGATGCCTGAACCCAGGAAGCTTTGGTTATCATCTCAAATGCTGGAACAAATTGCATTATTATCTTCCTCACAGACAAGGTTGAGCTCAACTAAATTACTTTTCTGCACTTTGCCTACGACCCAGAGCCCCATTTGACAAACTACATCAATACCTGCCACTGCCATGCAGATTGTAATTTATATGAGCTGTGAGGGAGAGAAGGAGTGAGAGACACAAAGAGAGAGGTAGAGCAGGAGAGAGAGCGAGCGCGAGAGAGAGCACGAGAGAAAGTGAAAGAGTGTGAGAGCAAGACAGCGAGAGAGAGAAGGAGGAGGCTGAGCTAGGGCCCCAGAGCACTTAACCTCTACGGGATCGGTGTCCCCACCCGGAACGGTTGAACTAACATGCGCTAATGTGATTAGCATGACGTGATGTACTTACATTCAGTACTCTTGCTTTGATTTGTCATCCTGAGTGTTCCATAGATAAAATGTAGCATAGTTTTGTTTGATAAATACATTTTTATATTCAAATGTAGGAACTGGGCTCTACAGTATGAACCCCTGCTGTCTCTGGCTCCACACCCACCATGCCCGGCCATCTAGATCTGTGAAAGTTAGTGTATAAGCTAATGATACAACATGTATGACATTCCTGGGAGTGTGTAAACTAAAATTTTGTATTACCATATCATTTTTGTATGTTCTCTATAGTTATGTACTTGAAAATGTATCAATTGACCAATTCGGTCTTGATACAACATTTTGAACAGTAATGCAATGGTTCATTGGATCAGTCTAAAATGATGCAAATACACTGTTGCCATCTAGTGGCCAAAATCAAAATTACGCCTTGACTCCTAAGTGATATAATGGCCTTCTCTTGCATTTCAAAGATGGTGGAACAACAACAAAAAATAGAGAAAGCATGTTTTTTTCTTTGTATTATCTTTTATCAGATCTAATGTGTTATATTCTCCTACATTAATTTCACATTTCCACAGACTTCAACGTGTTTCCTTTCAAATGGTATCAAGGACATGCATATCCTTGCTTCAGGTCCTGAGCTACAGGCAGTTAGATTTGGGTATGTCATTTTAGGTGAAAATTTTTAAAAGGGTCCGATCCTTAAGGTTCACAAGAGGACAGCTCAGCTTCCATCATGCTTAGGGGTTGTTCCTCTACTATTGGGCTTGCTTTTGTTGTTTCACTCAAATGTTTGGACACATCAACTCATTACAGCGTTTTTATTTTACTATTTTCTACATTGTAGAATAATAGTGAAGACATCAAAACTATGAAATAACACATATGAAATCATGCAGTAACCAAAAAAGTGTTAAACAAAGCTTTGCACAGTCTTGGCATTCTCTCAACCAGCTTCATGAGGTAGTTAAATGGAATGAATTTCAAATAACAGGTCTGCCTTTTTAAAAGTAAGCTTTGCTGGTGACACTGTTTGTGATTTATTTAGAATTCAAGGCACACTTAACCAGCATGGCTTCCACAGCATTCTACAGTGATGCGCCATCACATCTGGTTTACGCTTAGTGGGACTATCATTTGTTTTTCAACATGACAATGACCCAAAACACACCTCCAGGCTGTGTAAGGGCTATTTGACCAAGGAGAGTGATGGAGTGCTGCATCAGATGACATGGCTTCCATAATCACCCGACCTCAACCCAATTAAGATGGTTTTGGATAAGTTTGACAGCTGAGTGAAGGAAAAGAAGCCAACAAGTGCTCAGCATATGTGGGAACTCCTTCAAGACTGTTGGAAAAACATTCCTCATGGAACTGGTTGAGAGAATGCCAAGAGTGTACAAAGCTGTCATCAAGGCAAAGGGTGGTTTCTTTGAAGAATCTAAAATATATTTCGATTTTCTTTACCCTTTTTGGTAACTACATGATTCCATATGTGTTATTTCATAGTTTTGATGTCTCGTCTATTATTCTATAATATTACAGAATAAGAAAAATACATTGAATGAGTAGATGTGTCCAAACTTTTGACTGGTACTGTATGTTAGCTTCTCCTGCTATACTGTTAGCCAACTACTGTGTAATGGCTAGCCGTCTTGCTAGCATTGTTAGCCTGCTAGCCTGTTAGTTTCTCATGCAACTAGGCTACTGCCAACTAACTACTGGGTAATGGCTAGCCAGCTTGCTCAAATCAAATTTTATTGGTCACATACACATGGTTAGCTGATGTTAGTCCAGAAAGTCCAGAAAGTCCAGGACCCAGTTGCACAGGGCGGGGTCGAAACCCAGGGTCTCGAACTTAATGACGAGTTTGGAGGGTACTATGGTGTTAAATGCTGAGCTATAGTCAATGAAAAGCATTCATACATAGGTATTCCTCTTGTCCAGATGGGGTAGGGCAGTGTGCAGTGCGATGGCGATTGCATCGTCTGTGGACCTATTGGGGCGGTAAGCAAATTGGAGTGGGTCTAGGGTGTCAGGTAGGGAGGAGGTGATATGATCCTTGACTAGTCTCTCAAAGCACTTCGTGGTTCGGTGGTTCGTGCTTTCAGTTTTGCGTGAATGCTGCCATCAATTCATAGTTTCTGGTTAGGGAAGGTTTTAATAGTCACAGTGGGAACAACATCTCCAATGCACTTGCTACTAAACTCGCTCACCGAGTCAATGTATACGTCAATGTTGTTGCTAGCATTGTTAGCCTGCTACCCTGTTCGTTTATCATGCTACTAGGCTACTGCTTACCAACTACTGGGTAAACTGCTGGCATGGATGGATACTGCAGATGAAATGGATAGATGAAAGCGTAGCATTGCATAAAAAAGGTATTTCCAATTTAAAAAGAGCCATTTTCAAGGGCATAACAGGAGCATTAGACATGCTCCAATTCAAGGGATGAGATGAATAAGTAGAATATCTCTTAGCCATGATAGGGGCATCCACCAAGTGCTGTTCTTTTCTATTCATACCATTGCTGGGAAATGGCTTCTGAGAAATCAGTATGAACAAATTCCTTTTGATTGTTTCATCTCTGTGGCTGTGCACCAACGCTAATGAAGACCACTTCGAGAAAACAGAGCTGTTTTGAACAGGAAGTGCACCATTACCCCATCTGCTAACCTTCCATACATATATCAGGTAAAGTGACGTGTCACACGTGTGAAAAATGTGTCACATGTATACTAAACCACTCTGGTATTACGTAGTGTTTAACACATAGAGAATAATGAATGAATGTAATTTCACCATGACCATTCTATGTTCTTCCCTTTATATATAATGCTGAAGGGACATGGAACACACCTCAGTGACGAAAACACAGTGCCGCTCTGCGTTTACATTGCCTTTGCTAACCGCTAACCGCTAGCGAGACCTTTCGTCTTTCGACATTGTGATACCCATTTAATCACTCCACTCCAACCCTCCCTGAAAATGGGTTCCTGCGGAACATAGCATCGTCGAAACTGTCCAACGGACAAAAGCTAGAACCCTTTTCATCTAGGTGCACAGTACCTGAGCTGAGAGGCATGGCAGAGGAACTAATCAGTAATCATTTTGGGGTCAAGGGGAGAGGTCTAGGTTCTCTCAAGAAGCAAATGAAGGCAAATTAAGAGGCCAAAAGGTCTAA
Organism: Salvelinus alpinus; assembly: GCF_045679555.1. Classification (NCBI taxonomy): domain Eukaryota; kingdom Metazoa; phylum Chordata; class Actinopteri; order Salmoniformes; family Salmonidae; genus Salvelinus; species Salvelinus alpinus. Next base: position 2,615,638 of record NC_092124.1, read on the forward strand.
TAGAGTCAGCATCTATAGAGGGACCTCCCGCCTCGCACAATCACTCTCTTTAGGGATGTGGATTACCATAAAGGGATCATGGGTGTTCGGTGTGGCCTTAATCTAGGGGGTTGAAGGTGTTGGCGACAAGGATAATTGTCTTTTTAAGAAGTCCTGACGCACCCCAAGATGAAGCAACACTCAACACTGCTGAGCATGTGTGTGTGTGTGTGTGTGTGTGTGTGTGTGTGTGTGTGTGTGTGTGTGTGTGTGTGTGTGTGTGTGTGTGTGTGTGTGTGTGTGTGTGTGTGTGTGTGTGTGTGTGTGTGTGTGTGTGTGTGTGTGTGTGTGTGTGATTGACATTCCACTCCTCCTTCAATCCCCCAATCCCTCTCTTTAGGTCAAGTCACCCCCCGGTGTTCACACGAGGAGAGATGTTATCTTAATGGGAGAACCCGGCCGTGAGATTCCCCGCACCATTAAACACACCACGCACATACACACAGACACACACTCGCCTTTCCCTCCTTCTTCCTCAACTGGTATGGTAACGCCACCACCACATTGTCAGCAGACTCTCCCGCCTCCTGGCCAGATAAGCTTTACACTCTTGGAGTGTATCAAGAGAAAAACGCAGGATAAAGGGATAGTCCCCTAATCGTCTTAAGCCTCACCAAGCAGGACGCAATAATGAGTTGTTCGACACTTGCCTGAAAGAAAGAAAAAAAAGACACTGCTAAGAAATATCCGCTGTATTGCCAAAACCACTGGCGCTATCAGATGAACGGATTTACTTTTGCTTTGAACTCATTTTCTCGTTTCGTCTGCAAGTTCATTCTTTAGTAAGGCATTTGCAAGGTTACTGCATGCTCAGGATAACCAAACATGCAAGATACTCTCAACAAAAGACCATGATTATCTTTGTACAGTACAAGCATTGGGAAAGTTGTTATAAACTGTACTTACTGTGGCTATAATGTACACGTGAAGGCCACAATGTATTGTAGGAAAAATAGACAAAGTGTGTTTAATAAATGTTCTCAAAACTCCCGCACAATCATCTCCAGTAAAGAAAGAAAAAGGACACTATATTGTGCTGAGCGTGCATGCAGACAATGCCCCTCATACAGGCCTATACCCTCCTCTTTAAGAGAACAACAGCAGGACCAGCTGTGGACAACAAGGCTGCTTCCCAAATGGCACTCTATTACACTATAGTACCCTACTTTTGACCAGAGCCAGATGACAAAAGTCATTTTATTTATTTATTGATTTCACCTTTATTTAACCAAGTAAGCTAGTTGAGAACAAGTTCTCATTTACAACTGCGACCTGGCCAAGATAAAGCAAAGCAGTGCGACACAAACAACAACACAGAGTTACACATGGAATAAACAAACATACAGTCAATAATACAATAGAAAAAGTCAATATACAGTGTGTGCAAATGAGGTAGGATAAGGGAGGTAAGGGAATAAATAGGCCATTGTCACGTTCGTTATAAGGGTCGTGGTATGCGTACATTCTTATTTATTTAAAGAATGAACACTGAACAAACTAACAAAATAACAAAACGAAACGTGAAGCTATACAAACGAGTGCTGACAGGCAACTACACATAGACAAGATCCCACAACAGAAAGTGGGAAACAGGGCTGCCTAAATATGATCCCCAATCTGAGACAATGATAAACAGCTGTCTCTGATTGGGAACCATATCAGGCCAACATAGAAATACAAACCCCCTAGACCTACAACAACCCTAGACATACAAAACCCTAGACATACAACACTAGAGTACCCACCCTAGTCACACCCTGACCTAACCAAAATATATAGAAAACAGAGCTATCTAAGGTCAGGGCGTGACAGCCATAGTGAAATAATTACAATATGGCAATTAAACACTGGAGTGATAGATGTGCAGAAGATGAATGTGCAAGTAGAGATACTGTGGTGCAAAGGAGAAAAATAAATATAATAAATTACAGTATGGGGATGAGGTAGTTGGATGGGCTATTTACACATGGGCTATGTACAGGTGCAGTGATCTGAGAGCTGCTCTGACAGCTGGTGCTTAAAGTTAGAGAGGGAGATATGAGTCTCCAGCTTCAGTGATTTTTGCAGTTCGTTCCAGTCATTGCCAGCATAGAACTGGAAGGAAAGGCGGCCAAAGGAGGAATTGGCTTTGGGGGTGACCAGTGAAATATACCTGCTGGAGCGCGTGCTACGGGTGGGTGCTGCTATGGTGACCAGTGAGCTGAGATACGGCGAGGCTTTACCGAGCAAAAACGTATAGATGACCTGGAGCCAGTGGGTTTGGCGGCGAATTTGAAGCGAGGGCCAGCCAACGAGAGCATACAGGTCGCAGTGGTGGGTAGTATATGGGGCTTTGGTGACAAAACGGATGGCACTGTGATAGACTGCATCCAATTTGCTGAGTAGAGTGTTGGAGGATATTTTGTAAATGACATCGCCGAAGTCAAGGATCGGTTGGATAATCCGTTTTACGAGGGTATGTTTGGCCGGGTAAGTGAAGGATGCTTTGTTGCGAAATAGGAAGCCAATTCTAGATTTAATTTTGGATTGGAGATGTTTAATGTGAGTCTGGAAGGAGAGTTTACAGTCTAACCAGACACCTAGGTATTTGTAGTTGTCAACATATTCTAAGTCAGAACCGTCCAGAGTGGTGATGCTGGACGGGCAGGCAGGTGTGGGCAGCGATCGGTTGAAGAGCATGCATTTAGTTTTACTTGCATTTAAGAGCAGTTGGAGGCCACGGAAGGAGAGTTGTACAGCATTGAAGCTCGGTTGGAGGTTAGTTAACACAGTGTCCAAAGAAGGGCCAGAAGTATACAGAATGGTGTCGTCTGCGTAGAGGTGGATCAGAGAATCACCAGCAGCAAGAGCGACATCATTGATGTATATAGAGAAGAGAGTCGGCCCAAGAATTGAACCCTGTGGCACCCCCATAGAGGCTGCCAGCGGTCCGGACAATAGGCCCTCTGATTTGACACACTGAACTCTATCTGAGAAGTAGTCTGCTACTCTCTGTTCATCATATATGCATAGTCACTTTAACGATACCTACATATACATACTACCTCAATAAGCCTGACTAACAGGTGTCTGTATATAGTCTTGCTACTCTTTTTTCAAATGTCTTTTTACTATTGTTTTATTTCTTTACTTACCTACACACACACACACACACACACACACACACACACACACACACACACACACACACACACACACACACACACACACACACACACACACACACACACACACACACACACACACACACACACACACACACACACACACACACACACATACCTTTTTTCTCTCGCACCATTGGTTAGAGCCTGTAAGTAAGCATTTCACTGTAAGGTGAAATGTTGTATTCCTGTTGTTCCTGAAATGTTGTATTCGGCGCACGTGGCGAATAAACTTTGATTTGATTTGAACCAGGCCAGGCAGTCATTTGAGAAACTGTTGAGTCTGCCGATAAGAATGTGGTGATTGACTGAGTCGAAAGCCTTGGCCAGGTCGATGAATACAGCTGCACAGTATTGTCTCTTATCGATGGCGGTTATGATATCGTTTAGGACCTTGAGCGTGGCTGAGGTGCACCCATAACCAGCTCGGAAACCAGATTGCATAGCGGAGAAGGTACGGTGGGATTCGAAATGGTCGGTGATCTGTTTGTTAACTTGGCTTTCGAAGACCTAATAAAGGCAGGGTAGGATAGATATAGGTCTGTAGCAGTTTGGGTCTAGAGTGTCTCCCCCTTTGAAGAGGGGGATGACCGTGGCAGCTTTCCAATCTTTGGGGATCTCAGACGATATGAAAGAGAGGTTGAACAGGCTGGTAATAGGGGTTGCAACAATTTCGGCGGATAATTTTAGAAAGAGAGGGTCCAGATTGTCTAGCCCGGCTGATTTGTAGGGTCCAGATTTTGCAGCTCTTTCAGAACATCATCTGGATTGGGTGAAGGAGAAATGGGGGAGGCTTGGGCATGTTGCTGTGGGGGGTACAGGGCTGTTGACCGGGGTAGGGGTAGCCAGGTGGAAAGCATGGCCAGCTGTAGAAAAATGCTTATTTAAAATCGTGGATTTATCGTTGTTTCCTATCCTCAGTGCAGTGGGCAGCTGGGAGGAGGTGCTCTTATTCTCCATGGACTTTACAGTGTCCCAGAACTTTTGGGAGTTTGTGCTACAGGATGGACATTTCTGTTTGAAAAAGCTTGCCTTTGCTTTCCTAACTGCCTGTGTATACTGGTTCCTAACTTCCCTGAAAAGTTGCATATCGCGGGGGCTATTCGATGCTAATGCAGTACGCCACAGGATGTTTTTGTCCTGGTCAAGGGCAGTCAGGTCTGGAGTGAACCAAAGGCTATATCTGTTCCTGTTTCTACATTTTTTGGAATGGGGCATGCTTATTTAAGATGTTGAGGAAAGCACTTTTAAAGAACAACCAGAATAACCATAACCAGTAGAGCACTATAAAGAGAATGTGGTGCCATTTGGGATGCAGTTCCCCTGTTCTGTTTTTATTTACACATCCAACAACTAATTAATACATGAATGGGATCAATACAATGCATTTGTAAAAATGTCATCTGGAGGGAATGGGCGTAAGAGAGGGATGGGGTCTACTGGGGGTTGGTGTGTGTGTATGTATGTGTGTGTGTGTGTGTGTGTGAGTGTGTATGTGCGTGTGGTGGGGTGGGGGATATATATGAGTCTCAGGGTACACATAAACAGGCCTCATTTAAGCCCAGTAAGGGTTCCCGGAATGTATTTAATAAACCGGTAATTCATTTGGGGGTTATCAGTGTTACATCTCCAGAGAGATGTTGTGCTAGGATACAGCGACCTAGCTAGCCTCGTCACACCCTCTGATTCCTTTCTGGGAACATAATCGTTTCAATAGCCTTTTTGTAGAATTTCAAGACTTGATTTTGTAAGGGAAATTGTAATGTTTGTTCTTTTCTTATAAATGTTTGTGTTTTTCTTATAACAAATGTCTATGTTATATTCATATCCAGAACGCCGCAGCCCGTCTGGTGTTCAACTTTCCCAAGTTCTCTCACGTCACCCCGCTCCTCCGCTCTCTCCACTGGCTTCCAGTTGAAGCTCGCATCCGCTACAAGACCATGGTGCTTGCCTACGGAGCTGTGAGGGGAACGGCACCTCCGTACCTTCAGGCTCTGATCAGGCCCTACACCCAAACAAGGGCACTGCGTTCATCCACCTCTGGCCTGCTCGCCTCCCTACCTCTGAGGAAGTACAGTTCCCGCTCAGCCCAGTCAAAACTGTTCGCTGCTCTGGCACCCCAATGGTGGAACAAACTCCCTCACGACGCCAGGTCAGCGGAGTCAATCACCACCTTCCGGAGACACCTGAAACCCCACCTCTTTAAGGAATACCTAGGATAGGATAAAGTAATCTTTCTAACCCCCCCCCCCTTAAAAGAGTTAGATGCACTATTGTAAAGTGGTTGTTCCACTGGATATCATAAGGTGAATGCACCAATTTGTAAGTCGCTCTGGATAAGAGCGTCTGCTAAATGACTTAAATGTAAATGTAAATTCATGTATTGTTCTATAAACCAATTTCTGTGTTCATGCAAGTGGCTGACTGTACAAATCCTCACTTATCAGTAGCTACAATTTGGCAGTCCACCCAGACGTTGTTTCGAGAACGAACAAAATATATCTCAGTTTCAAGGTCTCAGCTTAGAGAAAGAAGCCTTGTGAGGTGTTGGTCTGTCACATGTTATGAAACAGTATTGGTCGGTCGCACGGATGAAACAAAACGGCAATGATTCATTAATTATGCTAAAACATGCAAATATAACGTGTATGTGTATAAGACAACTGCCGGGTCTGACCAGGGAGAGCTCCTGATTGACATGTGTACTATCGTTGTTGTAACCTCTCCAGCGCACTGACAATAAAAAACAATTCATTTAAGATTGATTTTGAGTGTCCCTGTGTAAAAAAAAAAAATCCACAACCATTTTTTTACCGAAGAATCTAATATGGTGGCTTGTTTCTTCACATGCTGGGCCGTCATCCGTTCGGCCATGTATGGTTGCGTCCCAAATGACCTCATATTCCCAACATAGTGCACTACTGTTGACCAAAGCCCTATGGACGCAGCCTACGTGTTGGAAGTAAGATTAAAGGGGTGTCCGACTTCCGAGTCTTTAAACTGCTTTTAAAAAAGCTCACACTTATGAAAAAAAGGCACATCTCAATTGTAACACACAATCATGTTTCCCCAAAGCACTTGCTGTGATCGTAGTGCAGTGCTGGTGTCAATTCATTACTGTAAAGCTTTCCAATTCCAATTCCCCTTGGCTGGAATATAAGATTCATATTTGCTATTCATAACAGGCCTGCGTTTTATGTATGTATTTTGTGGGTGTTTTTGCCAGGTTGTTGTGGTGGTGAATGGTTACTGATCGTCATCTAATCAGCAGTGTGGACTGGGATAGGTTTCACTCTATGGCACCCTATTTCCTATGTAGTGTCCTACTCTTAGAAAGGGTCCATAGGGCTGTGGTCAAAAGTAGTGCAATGTATAGTGACTGCAATGTAAAAGCTCTGTTCTGAGCTACACTGAATGTGGTGTGGTCTAATACATGTTATAACAAGACCATACCCAAACTAGAGGGTGCTATTGGCAACTAACTTAACCATGTTCTGGAAGATGACAGACTTCTGATGTACTCACCCACCACCTTATCTCATAAGTGGGAGAGCGGGAAGGCGGGAGGGACAGAGGGACCACCTCCCTTTCTTAAACTCCATTCAGAAACAGCCAAGTGCATATACAGTGCCTTGCAAAAGTACTCATCCCCCTTGGCGTATTTCCTATTTTGCTGCATTACAACCTGTAATTTAATTCGATTTTTATTTGGATTTCATGTAACGGACGTACACAAAACAGTACAAATTGGTGAAGCGAAATTTAAAAAATGTTAAATAAATAAAAACTGAAAAGTGGTGCGTGCATATGTATTCACCCCCTTTGCTATGAAGCCCCTAAATAGCATCTGGTGCAACCAATTACCTTCAGAAGTCACATAATTAGTTAAATAAAGTCCACCTGTGTGCAACCTAAGTGTCACATGAACTGTCACATGATCTCAGTATATATACACGTGTTCTGAAAGGCCCCAGAGTCTGCAACACCACTAAGCAAGGGGCACCTCCAAGCAAGTGGCACCATGAAGACCAAGGAGCTCTCCAAACAGGTCAGGGACAAAGTTGTGGAGAAGTACAGATCAGGGTTGGGTTATAAAAAAATATCCGAAAACTTTGAACATCCCACGGAACACCATTAAATCCATTATTAAAAAATTTAAAGAATATGGCACCACAACAAACCTGCCAAGAGAGGGCCGCCCACTAAAACGCACAGACCAGGCAAGGAGGGCATTCATCAGAGAGGCAACAAAGAGACCAAAGATAAGATCTGTCCATAGGACCACTTTAAGCCACACACTCCACAGAGTTGGGCTTTATGGAAGAGTGGACAGAAAAAAGCTTTCGCCAAAAAGCATGTGGGCGACTCCCCAAACATATGGAAGCAGGTACTCTGGTCAGATGAGACTAAAATGTAGCTTTTTGGCCATCAAGGAAAACGCTATGTCTGGCGCAAACCCAACACCTATCATCACCCGAGAACACCATCCCCACAGTGAAGCATGCTGGAGGCAGCATCATGCTGTGGGGATATTTGTCATTGGCAGGGTATGGGAAACTGGTAAAAATTGAAAGAACGATGGATGGCGCTAAATAAAGGGAAATTATTGAGGGAAACCTGTTTCAGTCTTCCAGAGATTTGAGACTGGGGCAGAGGTTCACCTTCCAGCAGGACAATGACCATAAGCATACTGCTAAAGCAACACTCGAGTGGTTTAAGGGGAAACATTTAAATGTCTTGGAATGGTCTAGTCAAAGCCCAGACTTCAATCAAATTGAGAATCTGTGGTATGACTTAAAGATTGCTGAACACCAGCGGAACCCATCCGTCTTGAAGGAGCTGGAGCAGTTTTGCCTTGAAGAATGGGCAAAAATCCCAGTGGCTAGATGTGACAAGCTTATAGAGACATACCCCAAGAGAGACATGCAGCTGTAATTGCTGCAAAAGGTGGCTCTACAAAGTATTGACTTTGGGGGGGGTGAATAGTTAGATTTCTGTTTTTTGTCTTATTTCTTGTTTGTTTCACACGCATCTTCAAAGTGGTAGGCATGTTGTGTAAATCAAATGATACAAACTCCCACCAAATCCATTTTAATTCCAGGTTGTAAGGCAACAAAACAGGAAAAATGCCTAGGGAGGTGAATACTTAAGCAAGCCACTTGTAGATTCAAATCCAGTTCCCGGTCGCAGCCAAACAGTAAATATCCTTATATGATGATAAACAGAGCAACATATCCATGAACACACAACAGCGTCAGTGCCTGTGATGAATACATTAGCATAGGACAGCTGGGATATTGAGAAATCCACATTCAGGCTCACACCTGGTACATGTGGATACAAACATGTATGAATTTTACATGACCAGTTGTATAACTTGTTTTCGTGTGTGTGTGCATGTGTGTATGTGCATGCATGTGTGTGTATGTGCATGCATGTATCTTATCTAGTTGTGCTTTATTTAGTTGTGCTGTGCAGGACACACTGCAAATTAGTGCCAGAGTATCTATTCACTAGCAGCCCGTGCTCAGTGTGTGTCGGAGAGGGGAAATGCATCACTCTGACAAGGGGAAAATGACAAAAAAAACTGCTCGTAAAATCGCCTGGCCTCTCCGCTGATATGTGACTAGAAGGGTATTGCTAGCACTTCTGACTGATGTTGGGTAGGAAAAGGGAGAGAGGGAGGACATGGGTAGAGAAAAGTATGGGAAGATTGAATCACTGGTGCTTTCATGTTACACGGACGATGGTTGCTTTGCACGTCTTGGCTGCTCCACACGTGTGTGCATGTGAACGGAGGAGAGGGAGAGAAAAGGAGAAAGACAAATGGAGGAAGGCAGAGGTAGATTGAAACAGCGAGCGAGGCAGAATACCTGACCACTGTGACTGACCCAAACTTAAGGAAAGCTTTGACTATGTACAGACTCAGTGAGCAGGCTATGTGTACACTGCCCACAAAATGAGGTGGAAACTGAGCTGCACTTCCAAACCTCCTGCCAAATGTATGACCATATTTGAGACACATATTTCCCTCAGGGGGGCTTAGCAGGTGGCACTGTTGCCATGACAACGGGGATAGTTGGTGTAGTTCAGGTCAGGGGTGTGTGGCCAGCTGGCTGGGCTCTGGCTGTTAAGGAGAGGAGAGCGGCAGACAGGCATGTCAGTAAAACATCCACTCTGTCTGTCCAGACACCTTTGACTGACTGACAGATGGACGGCTGTGTGGCGTATATCTGTCTGTCCACACACACACAAACGCACACTCACTTGCTCGCTCGCACACACACACACACACACACACACACACACACACACACACACACACACACACACACACACACACACACACACACACACACACACGGTTGAACACACTCAAACACACATACACACTACAAATAGTACTGCCAGAGAATATCTCAGCTAAGACTTACAGGCGAGTGTTTGACATACTCAACACTTCTCACAACAGCACTAACCAGATTCAACTGGAGTTGTCTGGTTTCTGCGAATGTCCTTCAAGTCCTATGAAACTGAAGAGGTACTTGTATCCCACTGGGCAAAAACTGGTTGAATCAATGTAGTTTCCACAGTCATTTCAACAAAATATTTCAATGCGATGACGTTGAAAATTGACTGGATTTGCAAAGAAGTAATCAACGTAAAGGAATTTTGTATTTTTTTCACCCAACTTTGCCCCGAAATCCAATTATATTTCTTGATTTCACGTTGAATTCACGTTAGTTGACAACTCGACCAAATGTAATTCAAAACTATACGTTGAATTTATATCTGTGCTCAGTGGCATAAAACTCTGCTCAATGCAAGCCCGTGCGATCAATGTAGTTACAGGAATCACACGTGACTTTTCACCCTCGCGTCGGGAAAACGAGGAAACAAGAAGTCTGGCAAAATAAGTGGTGGGTGCTGCTGAAGGCTTGTTTGGCCTTGCGAGAAAGTGTGTGTGGTGAATACGGAACTTTAATATTCTGAACTGTAGAGCCACAGAGGGGCGAGGGAAATATCCGAGGTTAGATCCTACAGTATACTCTTTCACTGCAATCTTCCATTGTTTACACCGGCCTCTCTCTTCTCTACCTCTCTCTCTCTCTCTCTTCTAGTTTGCTCTTTCTGGCCAGTAGTAATTATTTATTACTGTGGAGGTTGGGTTGACTCTTAGTGAAGGCCTTGTTTTGAACGATGCACTCTGGTCAAAGGTAGTAATAGAAAATAACAATTTATTACAATTAAATTAAATGTTATTGGTCGCGTACACATATTTTGCAGCTGTTATCATGGGTGTAGGGAAACGCTTATGTTCATACCCGACAATACAAAACAATACACGCAAATCCCAAATATAAAAATAAAGGAATTAAGAAATAACGAGCAATGTCAGAGTCCAGAATATAAATATAGAGTGCCTTAAGAAAGTAGTCACACCACAACACATGTTGTTGTAGTACAGCCTGAATTTAAAATGGATTAAACGGAGATGTTTTGTCACTGGCCTACACACAATACCCCATAATGTCAAAGTGGGAATTATGTTTTTCAAAATGTGTACAAATGAATAACAAAGGAAAAGCTGAAATGTCTGGAGTCAATAAGTATTCAACCCCTTTGTTATGGCAAGCCTAAATAAGTTCAGGAGTAACAATGAGCTTAACAAGTCACATAAGTGACATGGATTCACTCTGTGTGCAATAATAGTGTTTAACATGTATTTTTAATGACTACTTCAACTCTGTATCCCACACATATAATTATATGTAAGGTTCCTCAGTCAGGCAGTGTATTTCAAACACAGATTCAACCACAAAGACCAGGGAAGTTTTACAATGCCGCACAAAGAAGGGCACCTATTAGTAGATGGGTAAAAAGGGAAAAAAAAGCAGACATTGAATATTCCTTTGAGCATGGTGATGTTATTAATTCAACTTTGGATGGCGTATCAAGACACCCAGTCACTACAAATACACAGGCGTCCTTCCTAACTCAGTTGCCAGAGAGGAAGGTAACTGCTCTGGGATTTCACCATGAGGCCAATGTTGACTTTAAAACAGTTACAGAGTTTAATGGCTATGGTTGGATTAATGGTTTAATGGCTAACCTAATCGACAGAGTGAAAAGAAGGAAGGAAGTACCAAAAAAAGTACTGTAAACAGTGAAGAAGCGACTCCGGGATGCTGGCCTTCTAGGTAGAGTTGCATTGGCCAGCCATATCTCAGACTGGCCAATAAAAAGAAAAGATTAAGATGGGCAAAAGAACACAGACACTGAACATAGGAACTTTGCCGAGAAGGCCAGCATCCCGGAGTCGCCTCTTCACTGTTGACGTTGAGGCTGGTGTTTTGCGGGTACTATTTAATGAAGCTGTCAGTTGAGGACTTGTGAGGCGTTTGTTTCTCAAACTAGACACTCTAATGTGCTTGTCCTCTTGTTCAGTTGTGCACCCGGGCCTGCCACTCCTCTTTCTATTACGGATAGCTAGGCGTGAAAAAGGATAGCTCGGGATAGGCGGGAAAAAAACTCCCCCCAATTTGCAATGTATTAAGTACTCTAAAGTTTTACATTTCTAACTACAAACATCATGCAACTGCAAAATATATACTGTACAGTATTTCATCATCAACATCTTTATGCTTTCGTTAATAAATGAATGATAAAAATACTCTTTCAAAATGCAGATGTTTATTTCAACTATCAGCAGGACAATAGACTATTGCCGAGTTTAGGGCCTTAAAACGTATTAATGGATCCATTGCGAATTACTATGGAAATATATATTACTGAATGACATAGCATGGGGACTGATAAATGAATCCGATTTCTATTTGGAAATGTTAGGATTATTTTGCTCTTCACTATCACATTATTAAAAACGTTCAAATGCATTCATGAATAAAATCGCTTTAGCCGACATGTCGCGGTTCATCTGATGAAGGTGCACATGGGCCTATTTATATAATGAATGTGAATTCAGAGGGCAGAAATGTTCAAATATTAAAGAATTAGACCTCTCACTAAAAGGTGTCAATCATAAAAAAGTTCAACTTCAATCCGAACTGGTTTTGCAGCACCCACAGTTCTTTGTTTGTCAGACAAATCATTGGGTTTGAAAATACAGAACAAGATCAAATCAAGAGAACACACATGGTTAATGTTCTGGAATAAAAAAAAGTCCACTCAAGTGATTGTGATTAGAGTGATGTTGATGTTGTGCGGTGATGCCAGCAGATTCCAGATTGCCTTTGCCGATCGCTCATCATGTTCAACCATCAGTGAGTTGATGGCTTGAATAGTCTCGCTGGAAATGGAATACCACGGGTAGATGCTGTGTTTTTGGTTGATGGCCAATATTAACAACAGTCAAATGCATTTGTGAATTCAATCGCTTTATTGTTTAATTATTTAAGGCTCCTTTCTCTTCTTCTTCTCTGTGCTGGAGTTCTTTTAAGAATAAAGTAGGCTAATGAAGGCAACCAATTGTTGCTTACTGGAACACCCAAAGTCATCCAATTGTTACAATAGGATTTGAAGCAATAGCCTACCTGTGTGTGGTCAACTATTTCAGCACCGTTTCATGCTGCTCTGAGACAAGCATTGGGACTGTTCTCCGTTTGGGTATTGGTTAGCCTACAATTAGGGTGTGGAAATGTTAGGATTATTTTGCTCTTCACTCGCAGTCACTTAGTAGCCTACTCCCAACCGGTCACGTTGTACAGCGCCAACTTTTGAAAGCCAGTCCCCGCTTCCCCCAATCCACCCACGTTAACAAACTCATGTTGTTCTCCTATTTTCTTCTCCCTAAATAAAAGGTACTGTAGTTGCCCAGATACTTCCCAACTTTCCCTCAGCTATACATCCATGGCTCTTCCAATAACATCTGCCTCCATCGAATTCTTGTTTAGTGTTACTGAATCAGGCGCTGTCTGTCAGATGTATAATTTTTCATTTTTCTTGGAATAGAAACATCATAATATTAATCATATTAAGCTAAATTTCTTAAAATCAATCCCATATACTATGTTCTTACAAAACAAGGTCTTAAATTCTCCAGTACAGCCAAAGATGCCCTCTGGTGGTCAAACTAGCACTAAATAGAATGAATGGCAACCATGGTTGACAGTTAAATAACGTGCCATAGAATTCTGCGGCAGCACACAAGCTGTGCTGCAGTAACACAACTTTTAAAGGAAGAACCACTGTATACCTACCTCGGCCTAAACATCAGCACCACAGTTAACTTCCACAAAGATGTAAACGATCTGAGAGACAAGGCGAGACTAGCCTACGCCATCAAAAGGCACATAACATTTGACATCACAATTAGGATTCGGAAAAAAATACTTAGAATACATTGCCCTCTATGGGTCTGGGGTCCACTCACCAACCAGGGAATTCACAAAATGGGAAAAACATCAAATTAAGACTCTTAAAAACATCATCCATGTACATGGTAAAACATCTAATAATGCATGCAGACTAAAATAAGGATGATTCCTGCTAATGATCAAAATCCAGAAAATAGCAATTAGTGATTTTCAAACCATCCATAACAAAGCCCTCACCTACAAAAAGGTGAACCTTGAGAAAAGTCCTCTCAGCCAGCTGGTACGGGGACACTGTTCACAAGCACAAACAGAACCCACAGAGCCCCAGGACAGCAACACAATTAGACCAAACCAAATCATGACAAAACAAAAAGATAATTACTTGAAACATGGGAAAGAATCAACAAAAAACAGAGCAAACTGAAATGTTATTTGTCCTTAAACAGCAGAATACCTGACCACTGTGACTGACACAAAATGTAGGAAAACTTTGATTATGTACAGACTCAATGAGCATGGCCTTGTTATTGAGAGAGGCCGCCATTGGCAGACCTGGCTCTGAAGAGAATACAGGCTACAGTATGTGCCAACAGTCCACAAAATGAGGAGGAAATTGAGCTGCACTTCCTAACCTCCTGCCAAATGAATGACCATATTAGAGACACATATTTCCCTCAGATTACACAGTTTCCCATGCCAATAAAGCCCTTTGAATTGAATTGAGAGAGAGAGAGAGACAAAGAGCCAGAGAGAGACAGAAAGAGAGCTGAGATAGAGACAGAAAGAGCGAGAGAGAGAGAGATGTGTTTTACATAATTCTCTATTCATATTTCTTGGCAGCAGAGAGATTATCGTAGGACTTTATTCAACATAACACCATTTCCCTTCTAACACAGCCTCTGAGGCGTGGGGAGAACAGTTACAGCACGACTATGATGCACCAGTCGCCATCTTGAATCACGTGATCCACCACTCCTAGGTCCTATTCATTTGTTCACACCGTATAAAAACATGTTGCAACAGAATTTTTTTTTTTTTTATATATTTTGGAAGAAGTTCTGCTTGTCCTATCCTTTTTCAGTCTGTTTCTTGCGTTTGGTGTCTAATGAATACAACCCTGGCTTCACTGTAAGCCAGGTGCCAGGTGGGTGGGGTTAGCTTTTTTGGGGGACTACTCGATTGGTTCTATTGCACCAGGCAATATCAATAGAGCACAGCTAAAGATTTTGAATACTACTTGAGCCCAGGTCTGAAATCAACACCTTCCTCAATCTCCCTTCGAGTCAGGGGAGCTGTGTCAAGCGTTTTATTTATGTATTGCCGTTCATTTCGGACATTAATGGAAGCGACGCGCCATTCACTGAAATGGCTAATCAGGATCTAACCAATAAATTGAAGCCGAGTAGAAGCCGATGAATCGTCCGTGCTGGTAATTGATTTTCTTCAATGGCGACCAAATGGTCGAGACCACCTCTACTGACAAGGTCAAAGACATTGGCTATCGTCCCAATACTCTCATAAAAACGCCCTTGTATTCTATCTTCAACGTGTCTTCCTTTGCCGATACCTCACTGTGACAAGTGGTGAGGCTGCATGGGACTCAACCTTTAGACACAATAGAATGACCTGACACACGTGGCCAACTTCCGGTCATGTTGCCAAGACACCAATGTCTATTCTAGTATTCCCTATGTTCTGTGGTCTCAAACATACCGCTGACACCGATCAACTTCAGGAGATGGGGGTAAGGGCCTGCGATAGACTAGCGTGCTGCCCAGGAGGTGAACATGTACATCTACTTGACTCACACTACAGAAACAGGAGACATTCTCCTGCCGTGTGGGCCTTTCTGGCTCAGACAAGGCTTACTTATCGACTCCATTCAGGCCAGTGGTCAAGGAAGATGGGGAAAGGAAGGATAGGAAGCTTTTCAAGACCGCTGGAACAGAGTCCTTACTCACAGTCACAGGGTGAGACCGAAAACTACCACTGGCAAGAGGTTAGAGTCACTCACAGAGGATAAATCCAAATCACTTTAGTGAAACATGTCGAGCTTTTCCTCGATAACTCTGACGCACTTCTCTGTCCCCCACCGCCTGTTTTGGGGGAGGAGGTGTTCTCGCTCCCATCGTGTGGGGCAATCTCAGAGATAAATGAGAGAAATATGGTGCTTTTATTGTGGAAGCTCACAGCACAGCCGCTTAGTTTTCTAATATGACATCCATTAGCAGCTGTGTGTGTGTGTGTGTGTGTGTATGTGTGTGTACATTTCAACAGCATGCGGGTGACTGCCCATTTGTGTGTGTGTGTGTGTGTCTCCAGACTCAGAAACCAAGGTGTTTCAGAATAGTGGGAACCAACCACGTGACCATAGTCCTCCTGTTCCATCGCCCACACATTATATTCAGAGAGGATCAGATTCATTAAGCCATGATGACAGAACCACAGAGCTCCTTTCCCTCTACTGGGCCTAATTACAAACAGTCCCATCTGGCCGGAGGAGATCTACTAAATGGGTTCCAAATGGCAGCCTAATCCATTTGAGCGCACTATTTTTGACCAGCATCTTGGTGAAAAGTAGTGCACTGTGAAGGGACTAGGGTGCCATTTGGGATGTGTCCCACTGTAATTTACCAGGACTGAATTAACCTTGTCATATTGTTTCCTTTCCCCTGGGTGCGTTTGTTTGAGACACTTTTGGCCTTCTTCATGGTATTTCGGGCACATTTGGGGAATTGTAATAGCTGAATCGATAACTCATTGGGAGCTTGGGATGAGGTGAGAGATTTGGATGTGTTGGCCGTTTGGAGAGAGTCGATTGCATGAGAGTAATGTAGTGTGCAGAAAGGAACACACTCTTTGAGCTGTCAACCTGTGTCAACCTTGTCAACGTGTGTGTATGTTTGTGTGTTTGCGTGTGTGTATATAACACTAATGCTAGTAAGAATGAGAATAAAATCGCAATCACTTACCTGTCGTTTGGGAGTTCAGAGGTGCAGCAGAGAGGAGACATGGAAGAGAGAGGAAAGTGAGGGTTAACAATCAACACCAACTGTGTGTGTGTGTGTGTGTGTGTGTGTGTGTGTGTGTGTGTGTGTGTGTGTGTGTGTGTGTGTGTGTGTGTGTGTGTGTGTGTGTGTGTGTGTGTGTAAGTGTGTCTGACACATCGCCTCCTTCAGTCAGAGTAAAGATAAACCAGCTAAATGACCCTTTGCTTCCACAGCAGCTGGCCGCCCAGTGTTAACATTCATAATTCAATATGTACATGGGGATAAGAGTGAGTGGGTACGCCACCCTTAAAATGAGTGTCATGAATAAATGAAGATAAAAAAGCTCCCAAAATGACAGAGGGACATTCCTCATTCCTACTGTTTAAGACAGACAGACAGACAGACAGACAGACAGACAGACAGACAGACAGACAGACAGACAGACAGACAGACAGACAGACAGACAGACAGACAGACAGACAGACAGACAGACGTATATATGCAGACAGACAGACAGACAGACGTATATACACACACACACGCACACGCACACACACACACACACACACGCACACAAAATGCTGCCCACTCTCTGTGTATGTGACATATCGGAGTTAGTTTGTAACTTTGCCAGATGTCATGTAAAAAAGCTCACAGCGTGAAATAGCTAACAATCAATGATTATGCCACACACACACACACACACACACACACACACACACACACACACACACACACACACACACACACACACACACACACACACACACACACACACACACACACACACACACACACACACACATACACACACACACACACACACACACAGAATGGCTGTGCTACTTCAAATGGAAAATAACAGCTAATACTGTTTGCTGCCACAAGTGACATTTCACTTCTTACACAAGTACTACGTAGGACGATGAGGGTGAGCCATGTGCATAGCGTCCTTCCTAGACCTTTGCATTCGGGAATGAAATCGATTCAAGCAGGGGCAGTAAGTACGTTGCCCGATACAGTTATTTTTCGCAAAGAATCTTTGAGAGTTCGACAGATGATACTTCTCCCTCGTTCTCTTTGTTTCTTGTGGGTCTAAGACGTGATGGAATATAGATCTCCAGCAGACTGATAGCAGCCGTGGAGAAGAGGAGAACCTTGCCCTCTTTTATAGTTCCTGTCATTTGGATTTCTTATTTTAGACGGTGGCTTACTGCACATGCTGCCTCCCTGATTTATACTGCCACACGTGTGTGTGTTTGTGTGTGTGTTTGTGTGCTTGTGTCTGCATGCGCGTGTGCACGTGTCTCAGTGTGTGTCCTCCCGACAAGCCATTCAGACAGCAAACAGAGGGGGAGCGTGTGTCATATCGATCCTGAACCCCCTCACCCCCTGTCTATTTATCGCTTTATTGTTATACTGTTGCACTGCAGCAGGAATACAATTTCATTATGCCCCATGGAACGATAATAACCAACCAAAACTCATTTGAGCGCCGGGTAATAAAGCAATTACACTGGCCTGGGAATGAGGCATAAAAGGCTTTTTCATGGCGGTTCCGAGGCTAATTTACAGAATAGGTGGTACTATATGGGTGGTGAGGATAGCGAGGAGGCTGCCAGGGACACAGCGGAGGGAAAGGCAAAGCTTTTCAACGCTTAATAGAAGAACGACCTTCCAAATGAAATATATTGCAGCACGGCCAACAATAGCCTTATTATTGTTGGGCCAACAAAGCCTCATTGGTGTTTCATAATGATTTATAGATTTCCGGTGTTTCTTTTGACTCAATAAAAGTGTGGGGACTTTGACACTCGCGAGCTTGTTTGGTGTAAAGAAAGAAAATGAAATGTCGCCCACTCCCTGTGTATGTGACATTTCCGAGTTAGTTTGTAACTTTGCCAGACAGTCAGAGGATGGATATCTAAGCGGAGTTTAGACTAAATTGGCATTGATTCTTCTCTCGTTCCGTGAGGACGTCGCCTTTGAATGAGTTTGTCTTACAAATGAAAAAGTGCAGACTTTTGTTTGCTTGTTTTTCTATTGTTCTTTAGTCCAAAGTTAACTTAATCGATGCAACAAACTTCATCCTGTTCTGACTATATTCTCGTAGGAGTAGTGCAAACTGCTCTCTGTCTAAATCACATATAAAAACGTCATTATAATACATTATGTATATATATATAGCATATTATTTATATTTTTCACTCCCTGATACTGTATATAGACTTGCAAAATTCCGGTAACTTTCCAGAAATCCTTACTGGAGGACTCCTGCTTATTCCCCTCTAATTCCAGAAACCCTGGGAATTTGGGGAAAGTTACCGGAATTTTGCAACCCTAAATATAAACATTGTCCACAGACTGATTCATGTTTAAAGGTCAGACTGACAGTAGAGTGTGTTGTAAAAGGACTGAGTATATATACATTATTTCTAAATATTTTCTAATTCTGTTCATTATACTGTCACCGTCGACAACCATTACTAAGAAACATGTTTCTGTCTCACCATAACCGGCCTGCTAAGTGTGTATGTTCTGTCACGTGTTGCCTTTGCTGTCCCCGACTAGGGCTCCATCCCAAATGGCACCATATTCCTTATATAGTGCACTACTTTTGACCAGAACCCTACTGCCATTTGGCACGCATCCTCTGGAGGGAAGCAGAAGCTGCTGTTTCCTTGCTTCCTTCCTCAATTAACAAAAATGGTTCATCAATAAAACAGCCAGAGAAATATACTGACTGCCAGAGCATCGCCGCTACAGACGCAAGTGGTCGCTTCTCTTTATGTGTACATTAGGCAGCTAATTTAGTGAATTAACAGATTTTTTTCTGGGGACTTTTTTTTATGCCCGACAGACAATTCCTATCAGTGTGAATCTTGGGCGGTTTTGACACAATATATGTCGATATGGTTGAGCATTTACTAACGCTTTGGTCTAATCAACCAACACAGATATGCCCTGGAGGTTGGATCGGTGGAGCTTGGTGCTGAGTCACAAGTGATACATACGATGTGGCTCAGCGTCTCACAACTTTCTCTCACTAACAGGGATGTAAACAAATGTGCGCACAACATTTGAGAGAAATCAGCTTTTTTTGTGCATGTGGGACATTTCTGGGATCTTTTATTTCAGCTCAGGAAACATCGGACCAACACTTTACATGTTGAGTTTACAGTATAGTTTTGTTCCAGACTCTGGATCATTATTTGTCCCGACTTTATTGGATTGTTTTGATTTACCTTGCTAGGTTCTCATTTCTCAGATTAAATACTTCACGGACACTATGAAAACTTAAACCAAGTTTATTCTTCCCAGAGGATCAATACAGCTGCATTAGACAATGACATTTCACACAAGCACTGTTCTTCCTCACTTCATCTGACCTGACCTCTGCCCCAAAGTGCTCACTCCTCCCCAACTCACGGCTGTCATGGTGACTGGTACCAGACTGTGTCTCTTCTCCTCCCAGAGGATCCCTGATGGCTAACAATAACCTATCCTGACATAATGTAAACGGTATACATTACCCTCTTTCCCTCACTGACATGAATAAGTATATTTCATATTCTCAGAACCCAACACCCTTTTCTTTTCTTTCCACTTCTGCCTCTTTCCTTCTTTTTTCTTTTTTTCTTTCTCTTTTTTTCTTTCGTTCTTACTTTCTTTCTTAACCACACTCTCCCCTAAGCCCCCCCCCCTCCTCAAGATTTAATTCTAACTTCCTCTCTCTCTCTCCATCATTCCCCTCTTCATCCCCATCCCTCCCTCTATAGCCCATTCCATCCATCCCTCTTTCCCTCCCTGCCTTCATCCCTCCCTCCCTCCGTCCCCTGGTGTCAGGACTGCAGTGTGACTGCCTGCCTGCCTGCCACAGTGGAGAGCAGCTCAGAGGAATGTAATTGATTTCAATCACGCCGCGCTCCAGACATTAATGAATGGATGCCAGCCACCAGCACAGCTCTCTCCTGATGCTCCATGTTCCAATCTCCCCGACCCAAATGACAGAGGGAGAACGAGAGAGAGAAATTAAATCATAACTGGATTAATGAGAGTTGTGTAGAGGCAACAGAAGGCAAAGAGAGACAGGTGTGTGTGTGTGTGTGTGTGTGTGTGTGTGTGTGTGTGTGTGTGTGTGTGTGTGTGTGTGTGTGTGTGTGTGTGTGTGTGTGTGTGTGTGTGTGTGTGTAGGTGTGTGTGTGTGTGTGTGTGTGTGTGGGAATAAATGCGTTGCCCTGGTCCCACTGCTATCACCCAGGAACTTAACTCGGCCGGACGCCATCTGTGGAAGAAATCCCATTGGCCCTTGCGTGTCCTTCCATCCCCACAAGCCATCCAGCCACTTCCCCCTTCCACCAAGTATTTAGCAAAAATATGTTATGTTCCTAAGTAAATCTGTTTTCGATATGTCCGGTTGGGAGCCATGCAAGGCGTCAATAATCTCCCAACCAGGTTACCGCCGTCAAATGTTCCCTGTTCTGTACGTATGAATGAAAACACAGCGTCAACAGCACAAACTAATGTTGATAGCTTAGCTATGAATTCCCCCTCCGTGTGTGTTATGCTAACTCCTCAGCTATGCATCAGGAGAACCATAAACACTTTATCAGAGTACCGCTGACGCCACTAACATATCCTTAAGCCATAGGGCCGGGATGGGTTCGGTTCAGCAGTGTGTAAATGTTGTTGCTATAAATGTGCAATGTTCTGCAATGCTCGCCGCTTCAAGTAATTGCTTTAATTAGCCCTTTGTCATTTGCCCGGCAGACAAAGAACACTCAAAACCCTGACTGTCCCGAAGACGGATCTCTCTCTCTCTCTCTCTCTCTCTCTCTCTCTCTCTCTCTCTCTCTCTCTCTCTCTCTCTCTCTCTCTCTCTCTCTCTCTCTCTCTCTCTCTCTCTCTCTCTCTCTCTCTCTCTCTCTCTCTCTCTCTCTCTCTCTCTCTCTCTTCCTAGCAATCTGGCTTTTCAGGTAGGAATATAATTGGGAATGGCACCAACAGCATGACGCAAGGGACTGTCAATGATACTATCTTAATGTGCAGAGACAGAGTGTCTGTGTATGAATTGGATGGTGTGAAAGCAACACCCCTGAAAATAACCACCCCAGGTTCTGCTATATTAGCCCTCTCTGACTGCTGTATGCCCATAGGGAGAGACAGTGAATTGCCTTTCCAATTAGGGACCCGGTGCAGTCTGTTACAAGACACATTTCCATTAGCCACGTGAATTACACATATGCAAAGCAGATGGTTGTTGCCTAACTACCTACTACAGTTACTGGTGAACTTTGAATAACCAAAAAGCCTTAAGAATAAATGGGGATCTTTCTTTGTCATTGAGAAGAAAAGGTACATGGACAGATAGAGCCCAATGGGTGCTGGAGCACCGACCACTTTTTCCCTCGTGAAATGTTATGTCTCTTTTCTCTCCTGTAACTTTAAATGCAACAAATTGCTTATCAAACAATATCATTTCATCATGAACTCATTCATCTTGAAAAAAGTCTCTCTCTCTGTCTGCGAGCGTGGCACTGTGTTGCCTCACTTGTCCTCGTCGCATGCACAAGCTTCCCGCCTGCGCAGGGCGGTGAGTTTGAAATTAATGCCACTACCTTACGTTGAAATCGCTCGCGTTTGTTGTCTCGCGGTCAGGGACAGGGAAGTGGGGCAACTGCAGTTTGACGGTTTGTCAGTAGCAAAACAAATTCTACTCAAGTAAAGACCAGTTAGCTTGTTTTGATTACATAGCCTGGCTAACAAGCGAATTCATCTAGCCTACATTAGCTACGCTCGTCTGACCCCCAGTAGCAGTTCTAGAAAATAAGTACTGGTTCTTTTAAACTCCCATTAATATGTGGTTCTGGTTTGCCTCGCTTTTTTGGTGAATGGTAAATTATATAAAACCATTGGGGGGGGGGAGCTTTTTCACATTGATCACCTGCCCCACCAAAGTGGTGCACGGCCCTGGAGAAAAGTCTAAGGAGTTCAAAGTAAATTGAGTATTTGAAAGAAAACAAATACTATTTAGACCCGGGTCTGGTCCCTAAGTCGCCCTGTTGCTCAATCTATTCTCTGATCCAATTGCTCGGCCTCTCTCCCGTTCTCAAAAATAAATGGGAAAATGTAACAGCTATTAAAAGCACCTCCAGGGAGACAGTGTACATACCCAAAATCTAATACACTTGCAGTTCAAAAGGTCTTTTTGAAATGTGTCGAGAATAATTATTCATACACACAGTACTAGGCCCTAATATCAAAGTGCAGAAAATGCTAAAAACCCATCTACAAATCTAAAACATCTAATTATCCTAACTAGGCCAAAGAAATGTGGAAAACACACTGAAGCCAAGGTCTGGGAGATGAAAGAGGTTGTTAGGGAAAGGGGTGAATGTGAGTTGGCAAATTCAAGTTATGCACACACAATGTCAAAATCAGTGTACACTGGTTCTCATCTTATTATGAGATTCACCCACTCTATTTCTCGATTTGCAGAGAGGCACAAGTCGTTTTAGTTTTGTTCAGACAAGAACCAGAGTCAGGTTAACACCATTTAAGAGGCAGGTCTTATTTCAAATAGTATTTTAAAACGCACTGTGCACCTGACAAAGACAAGGACACAAGGACCACAATCTTATAGCAGGCCAAAGGTCAAATTAGAAATAATAAACACGTGTGTCACTTCAACTCTGTGACATGAGCACAGGGGTGGGTTCATGTTTGTCGCTCCTTTGTATTAAGTGCGATTCGGACCGCTAAAAAGATCCCAGTCCTAACTCAAGCTCAACGTTTATTTGCCATTTTTAATACACACACATGAATTCTTAGTCTCATCTCATAAAGGGATATTCAGTGTGTGGCAACAGCAGATGGGCCAAGAAAATAGCCCGAGCCCTCTGCCCTGCTCCAGAGTGAACTTCTCTGGGTCTGTGGCCCTCCCAAGAACCCCGGCTCATTAATACCATGGCTTTCATGACAGGATGGAAGGGAGAAAAGAAAAAGAAAAGGACAATTCTGGACTGTATTTTACCATGTGTCTTTTCTGGAGAATGAAGGGGTAGGTGTTTTGCCTTAGGCGGTCCGCTTCGTTGGACTTATCTTATTTTGCCACGGACCATTCGGGAGAGTACCCATCGCTAATCGATAGAGATATTCTCCTTTGTCCTACAATACAACAAAAACTGTCGGGCTGCGCTTTGACACGCTTATTATTGTCAGTCTACTCGAAGCCATACATGTCCAACGTTTCAATATGTTGTAGTAACGAAAGACAAAAATATATAGTACGGCTAACTTTGCCGAGCATGTTGACCATCAGCGACAGTGTACAACAAGTAAGACATTTCCATTCCTGGGGTTACGTCAACATGAGCAACGTCAATATTGCTACATCCTGTGTACGTTACATCAAGCTGCTACAGTATCCTCTATTGGTCGGTCACATGGCCCATATCTTTATATGCCTCCCTTCTTAAACGGCTATTTATTGAAGCAATAAAATGCAACCAACTATCATTCCTATCTTCCTTTTCCCCCCCTGTGTTTATAGTCCTTGGCCATAAAGCTGATCGACTAATAGGCTCAGTAATTTAAAAGAAGGAGGCCGGGGGGGTATCAGATAAAGCGGAACAGACAGCTCCTTATAGCTTGAGGAAGAAGCTCTTCGAATAGAGGTATATTGTCTTGATAAGAACAATAGCGGTGGCTCTAAAGTGTGGCAGGTAGACTAGTGGTTAGGAGCATTCGGCCAGTTTTTTATTTTATTTTTTTATTTCACCTTTATTTAACCAGGTAGGCTAGTTGAGAACAAGTTCTCATTTGCAACTGCGACCTGGCCAAGATAAAGCATAGCAGTGTGAACAGACAACACAGAGTTACACATGGAGTAAACAATAAACAAGTCAATAACATGGTAGAAAAAAAAGAGAATCTATATACAATGTGTGTAAAAGGCATGAGGTAGGCAATAAATCGAATAATTACAATTTAGCAATTGATATGTCGCTGGTTTGAATCCCTGAGCTTGTCACGCCCTGATCATAGAGAGCCCTCGGGGTTCTCTATGGTGTAATAGGTCAGAGCGTGACTGGGGGGGGGTTTCTAGTTATTTTAGTTCTATGTTGGTGTGTGAGTATGGTTCCCAATTGGAGGCAGCTGAATTTCGTTGCCTCTAATTGGGGTCATACTTAGTGTGTCCCATTTCCCACCTGCGTTGTGGGATATTGTTTTGTTTAGTGCCTATGTGCGCTACGTATGGCACGTTCGTTAATTCTTTGTTGTTTTGAAGTTTCACTGTAATAAATATGTGGAACTTTACTCACGCTCCGCCTTGGTCCACTTATTTAAACGAGGGACGTGACAGAGCTGGACTTATCGTGGGCCTGTGCTGCACTTTTTATTTGACTATTTTATGTCGATGTCAAAAGTGGGGGTGAAACTTGATCTTATCTGTTGTGCTGGTTGGCACCTTTAGCTACAATGCTGTTGGTCTTCATGTTGCTCTGTTTCTTTGGGCCTCCCCTTCAGGTCTGTAGCGCTCAGGGCCGCCGCTCGGTTCTGGCTACATTGCTTCTGCAATCACACTTTCCTAGATTCCGTAAGCCTGCAGATTTTGGCCATTTTATTTTTTAGAGAGAGGCCCTGGCAGGCGGGGACAATTACCGTGCTTACTTCCCGTGAAATGGAGCTTCCCAGGGCCGGGGCAAGAAAACGGCCTCCGGGCTGGGGGGGACTCTACAAGCACCAGACCCTCATTGAACATTGTGGCCCAGGGAGGGTGTAATTCTCTTGGCTTTGCACTGTGAACCAGCAGCTCCATTCAGAGGCACGCCTCTAAGGACATACACTATTACACTGGCTGTAACAGGGGTACTAGGACCTTGCCACTGTGGCAGCAAAAGTGGCAGGCCGGTTGTACAATTAACACCCTAGAGTCGATTGACGTACCCATTTGTCAATCTAAGTTACATGACCAAAAAATCCACAGGGGTGAAATATTTCTATGGGCTTTAGCAGTAAAGGCCAAAATCAATATTTAACCCAAATAACATGTGCTTTTTATACCTAAAGGGGTCCTAAAATTCAAAATATAACAGCTAAATGACTCCCAGGCGTTGTTGTCACACCAGCCTTCGCTTTGGCTCCCCCTCCTGGCCAGCTCAGGTGTTCGGCGTCGCCCTTCACTCATCAACCCCGGACTTGTCTCGTCATCATTACACACACCTGGTTCCAATCCCACTCTATCACTGTATATATATATATACTCCCTCTGCCATTTGTCTTTATTGGTCATTGTAAATGTTGCTTGTTTTCCTGAGAGGAATCGCGCCGTCTATTTCCTGAGTACTTTATATTTTCCACTTTGGGTTCGCCCTGTGCCTTTTTGTTTATGAAGAGATATTCTGAGCACCACAGCGTTTGGGTTTCGTCCCGCTTTGATCCATGGTGCTTAAATGAATTCAGTAGTTCTAAACCTGCGACTGGCTCCTACTCTCCACCAGTGACAGTTGTGCTCTGAACAACTAGTTATTTTTATGGAACCAAATAAAAACCCGTCCCTAAACAAGACTGCCTCTTAAAACAGACATTAAATACACAAACACATGCACATTATACAATGGGTTTCTTTGTCGTGTGAAATTCCATATACATTTCTGAAAAGTAATAAGAAATATTTTTTGTAAGATCATGTCATTTATGGCTCTATCTGAAATGACCTTCATAAGCAAAGTACATCTCATTCCATGCCTATGGCAGCCAGAAATCCATACAAAACCCCCAGACGTCTCTTATTCACACACTAGATCAATACTCAAAAAAATACACCATCCTCGCCCTATTAAAACATAAAGGTTGATCATTGACTACACGTGTTTATATGTCAACTGAAGCTATTTCAGGTATCCTCACTCGGCGAAGTGGGGATAGGGTAACCCATAAAAAGCTCACATATGGTTATAAAGAGAATAACAACCTATCGAAGACATTGAAAGATGTTGAGTTACTGCCTAGCCTATGGCATGGTGGACGGGCAGTAAAACAAGCCTTATTTCCCGTAAGATAAATGACTGGCAGATACTAGATTCAGGCAGGCAAGCAGGACAGGCCCCAGTTAGCTAAGCGCTAATCCTGTGAGAAAATCTCCACTGTGCTGCACAGTGGATACACTGACGGCGACCGCTAAGCTCATGAAAGATGCAGGAGGGCCTGTGAGACACAGAAAGAGACAGGCCCACTCCATCGGAAGAACTGTCGATACATTTCAACGAGCAGCTTGTGGAGGCTACGGCGGCTATTGAGTTATGGTAAATATACTTCATAAAGGAGGACGGGGGAGGGACAAGAGCAAAGGGGAAATGATCAATCCTGAGAGAGCGGGAGAATTCCGCCTGATATCCATTGACGTGGAGGTCGTCTTTGTGTGCCCTTCGATCTAAAGACTCAAGGGAAACTTGGGCGGGTGGTGTGTGTGTGCATGCCAAGTGTGTGTACGTAGCCTTGAAGACAATAAAAGATCTCCAACCTAACAGCCTTGTTCAACATGTGAGTTACTTGGAAACAAGTCTTAAGTCGCACACCGATTCACCAAAGGCCAATGCCCCCATCGAGGGCAAAGCAGAGACAGAGACAGGAACAAACCTTGTCCTACTGATGACACAGCAGAGGCTGGATGGGAATGGAGAGTGCAGTGCAGTGCAGTGAAGTACAGTGCAGTACAGTGCAGTACAGGGTCAGCGATATGTCAAGTGCTGATGATGGTGATGCTAAGGCATAAAAACAGAGAAAGGCTTCTAGGAACTAGGAGAGATAGGAACTCTACTAGGAGCTCTACATGTGCCTCACCGCAGATCAAACTATTATCACTGGTTGGGTATTATATGATACTCAGAGTGAGGAGAGGGGAAGTTTTTCCTAGCCACCGTGCTTCTACATCGGCATTGCTTGCTGTTCGGGGTTCTAGGCTGGGTTTCTATTTGATTTGAGAAGTGGACGTTTAAATGGGTAAATCCATGTTTGATATGCAATATGGCATTTTATGGACCTTATATATTAAGTGACGTGAGGGGTATTTGCTTATAGCACCTTTTGGTTTAAATGTATTCCTCTCTCTCTACTCTCACTCTCTCCCTCTATCACTCATCTCCTTCTTTCCTTCCCCCCCGCCCCCTTACTTTCTGATTGAACAGTTCCGCTCGGCTTCCCTTTGTACCACAGAGTACATTTCACTCTCCCCCTCCCGTCCCCTCGGCAGCCCCCACCCCCGGTTTTCTGCAAATAATGGCCTCCATGCTTGAGCGCCCATTGCATTTGGCCACTGCATCCATAACGCTAACATATGTAGAAGCCCTAATGCAGTTACAGGCCCAGGTCCCCGGATCCATGTCTGCTCGCTTAATGCAATTACTCTTGATTCCATAGTTTGATCCACCTATCAATGTCAATCGTGTTAGCGGCCGCTCAAGGCTGCCAGCTCTTATGGGCCTGGGGAAGGGGGGAGTGAGTCCGAAGTGGGAGATGGAGGAGGAAAAGGGTGATCTCTAATGCAATAGGCAACCAGGATCTGAGAGCCTTTGATTACATTAATACGTCTGAAGTTAATTTGATCTCCATCAGAGATGGCTACGCGGTGTGGAGCAGAGGGGGTGGGACAGCGAGGAGCTGCTGGTTGTTTGTGGTGGTGTAGTCTGGCTGTCTGTCTGGCGCGCTTTGGGTGTTCTCCATTTCTAGGCGAACAAGTCTAATTGGGGCAGAGTGTGTGTGTGCGGGACGGCAGGCGGTCTGCGTTCTCCCAGCATTATTAAAGCAGGAAGTAGCTGTCGTGCACCAGCGCACAGACAGTGTGCTACACAATACAGACACCCAAGTGTTTTAGATACTCCCAGAGCAAGGAACTGCATCCTGAGGCGTTTGTGTTTTAGTACACAAATTGGAACAAAAACATTCAGGTACCTAATACTGAGCCAGAACTCCAAAAGCCACTATAGCGAGTCGACAGATAGTCCCTTTACATACAAGCGATTACAGATAAATACAAACCAAAAACAGACGTTCTTACAACTTCCAAAGAACCAAATGTGCTTGCTGGGTCGCTACTAACAATCTGTAGATTATGCTTTCTAGTAGACTGCTCAATATGATGTGATATGATTTTAATGGCACTGGGGAAAAAGGAATTGAGCTAAGGACAGCCCGATGGCGGCATGGGATACCCTCTACCCTGTTAACCTCTTGATTGCGATGGGAACCGGGCCATTTATTTGCTTTCTAATTTGGCAAAGGCTGAGAGAACACTGAGGAAGTCCCCCTCCTCTACCCCCCCCCATCCCCAGATCCTTCAGGTAACCCCAGCGTAACATATTCCCGCTCTTACAGATTTACAGATGTTGTGGAAGTGGGGAGGTAGAGCGGGGGTTAGAACCCTGGTCCCTTGGATCATCACAAACCACCACCTCCTCCAAATAAGCTCAGGTTTTTCCCCTAACTCTGTAACACAGAGCACAACGGAACTGGGAGATTCCCAGCAGCCCATTCCCAAACGCCAGGATATCGATATTATGTGAAATGTGAAATGAAACATTTGTAAGGGTTACAGTGAGAGAAATTAATAAATAAACATTGTGTAGAATATATAAAAAATAGAAACAGAAAATGTCATTTGAATAGTCTAAGAGAGAGAATGAGAGAGGGATAGAGACAGAGACAGGGATAGAGGGGAGACAAAAGGAGACAAAAGGGATACTGAGAGAGGCCGAAAGAGAAAGAGAGACGGGGTGAGTCAAAGTCACTTTTGAAAGAAAACTATAGACAGGACATTGGAATTGGTAACCCACTACATAAAATAAAAGAGGGAAAGAGAGAGAGAGAAACCCAGAGAGAGAGAGAGAGAAAAGAGAGAGAGAGAGATTGAATAGAGATAGTATGAGAGTGAGAACACACACAAACACATGGGAGTGAAAAGGGATAACACCCCAACTCTGGGAGAATGAGAAATCTGAAGCCCATTTTTTGACTCATCACCTCACCGTAATACACCAGAGCGCTAGCAGACAACACCGAGTCACACTGTGATTTATTATCATTCTCTGGGCCTATTTTATTTCCCTGATTACCATGGGCGGCTAACACGGACAGCAAATTAATGAAAATGCTGGGGAATTATAAACTCCACTTCGCCCCGGCGCCACGCTTGAATTATCTGGGAAGAGGACTGAATTAGGGAGCTGCCGATAACCTCTGCGAAGAATGATTTCTCGCTCTTTTGAGGAACTATCAAAGAGGGCCTCAAAATGGCAGCCTTGGGTAGGAGGGAAGATTATTCTTTTCTGAGGAAAGAGAACAAGAAGAAGAAATATAGGTCCATCCCCAAGGTCCATCCAAGGACTTTTCCTGAACTCTTTTATTAGAACACGTTTGCTCTCAGAGATGACGGTTGCCGGGGCAGATGCCAGAGTTGTGAAAAAACAGGAACACCTTGAGGAACACCTTGAGAGTTGTTTGTGAGTCTCAGAGCTTTATTCTGTGGTCTGTTTGGGTGTCTGTGCTCTCCATGGGCAGGTGGTCCTGCTGTCCTGGATGGAGGACAGTGATCACTGTGGGTTAGTTCCCCCAGCTGTCTCCCTCTCTTCTTGGGGAGGAGACGGGCGGTGAAGGACTACCTCTGGAGCGGTGGAGCCCCGGAGGGCCGAGAGTGAAACCACACAGTCCCTTTTCTTGAATTAACAACTCTTAGGTCAGCCAGTTCACCGTCTCGTCTCAACCCTCCAAGATGGTGCCTTTGAGTCGGGGGGGGAGTCGTGGGGCTACTAGGGGGCCGATGGATTGCTGTGGCAGTTAAGTCTTTGCGATGACAGTTTTTTTTTGTTCGGCGCAAAACGGGAGAGTGCAGCTTGTGGCGGCGCATTAGGGTGTTGACAGATGGAAGGGGAGGGGCCACGGGACGCCGTGGGGAGCGCTGTGATTTATCACCCAGCGTGGGACGTTCAACGAGCCGCATGTTGCTGAGTGTGACAGAAGGGAAGGTCCTGACGGGAGGACGAATGGAGGGAGGGAGCGAGTGAGGAAGATGAGGAGGAGAGGAAGAGAGAGAGGGGGAACAGGACACTAAGCTTGAGAGAGCATTTAATTACCTAGCCTAGGCGACCTCCAAGTGCTAAAATGTGGTATTATTATCATCACGCCAGCGCATTTACACTGGTAGTCACGACGACTGCTTTGCTGTAAGCAAAGACATGGAGGGAATAAACTGACTATTTACCTCTGTGACACTTTGGGCCATTTGTTTGCTTCAATTACACCTCACGAACAGCCGCGGCAGTCGTTGTTGTCGTTCTTCTTCGTCGCTCCACCTCTTCAAACCAGACGTTTATTACTTTTGTCTATCTGGATTTGCATGGGCTTCTAAGCGTCAGACTTCCGAGGGCCATGCCTTTTCCTCACCTTCGAATCAGTGTCAAGAGGTAGGTAAGGGCAGACACTCCATTCTTCCTTCTTCATCTCTCTAGTAGTTCTTTTTAACTTTGGCGCGGTGAAGAGAGGAGAGTGCAGCTCGATAATTCATCTGGTTTCACTTCCAATTCGATGAGAGAAGATGCTTGGGAGCTGGGGGGAGGCAGTGTGACAGGTAGGTCCTTTGGGGAACAGATCGTTACACAGTGGGAATTACCCAACAAACAGCAGTCTGATACTCTGGCCCCGAGGCCCTGTGTAGTCCTTATGGATTAACTTCTACAAAAACGTAATGCAGAGTCTTCTACCACTCTACTGAGAGTCCCGAGGTAGAATTTAAAGTGCCCCAAACATAAAATATTGCTCAAAGGCTAAATGACATATCTTTAGACCAGGCACCGTAGGGATGTGTTCCACACTGAAGCATATGACATAAAGTGACACTGTCATCATACTAAGCCCTTAAGATTAAGCCTGAAGTCAATGGCTATTAAACGTTGGATACTGTTTATTAACCTTTTCACGCGTGAGTTCCAAATACACTGCTCAAAAAAATAAAGGGAACACTTAAACAACACAATGTAACTCCAAGTCAATCACACTTCTGTGAAATCAAACTGTCCACTTAGGAAGCAACACTGATTGACAATAAATTTCACATGCTGTTGTGCTAATGGAATAGACAACGGGTGGAAATTATAGGCAATTAGCAAGACACCCCCAATAAAGGAGTGGTTCTGCAGGTGGTGACCACAGACCACTTCTCAGTTCCTATGCTTCCTGGCTGATGTTTTGGTCAGTGAATGCGTGCTTCCTGGCGGTGCTTTCACCGCCAGGTGGTAGCATGAGACGGAGTCTACAACCCACACAAGTGGCTCAGGTAGTGCAGCTCATCCAGGATGGCACATCAATGCGAGCTGTGGCAAGAAGGTTTGCTGTGTCTGTCAGCGTAGTGTCCAGAGCATGGAGGCGCTACCAGGAGACAGGCCAGTACATCAGGAGACGTGGAGGAGGCCGTAGGAGGGCAACAACCCAGCAGCAGGACCGCTACCTCCGCCTTTGTGCAAGGAGGAGCACTGCCAGAGCCCTGCAAAATGACCTCCAGCAGGCCTACTGCAAACAGACCCAACTCATCTTGTAAACTCTTATCTTTGGTTGACGCTAAAAAACGAAGGACGCACACAAACTACCCATCTCGGATTACTTTAGATTTTCCGAAAGTGTTTTACTCAATTATTTTGATCACTGGTGAGGTAATTGCTATTAGCTAATTTCTATGATGGTTTCTGTCAGCCGAGAGTTAGCTAAATATGACCGCTTGTGTTCGGGCACTCTTTCCTCAGTTAGCGCCATGACTAATGTAGCCTAAATTGTCCAGTTTGAATAAGAATCGTGTTACGCTGTAGCTACTTCTGTGAATGTCTGAACATTGCATCCAAAAAATAAACTGCTCACATTGAGAACATAACTTTGTAAGGAACTTTGTAACATTTTGTTTCTGTGAAGAAACAGTGTGGCCGGCTCAAACGCTGACTGTTGCGTCAATCGTAACTGGACGGTACTAAATAAGTGTTCTAATCATACCAGTTTGAGCGTACGCTGTTCGGACCGATATACAACGA
The DNA here is from genome assembly GCF_045679555.1 of Salvelinus alpinus. Lineage (NCBI taxonomy): Eukaryota > Metazoa > Chordata > Actinopteri > Salmoniformes > Salmonidae > Salvelinus > Salvelinus alpinus. The sequence continues at coordinate 2,648,238 of NC_092124.1, forward strand.
TCACGCCCGTGTGTTCGTACGTGTCAAAGCGTTAAGGTCAGATGTGCTGTCATGACCTGAGGATGAACTGTACGCATTCACTTGTCAAATGCAGATGAGGAGAACACCACATCCTCAGAACTCACAATAGATATAAATACAAATATATACTGTATGTAGATGATGTACATGTTTCATCTCCGTGATAGCGTTCTCCTAGCGTTCTCCTGGCATCCGCCAAAACCCAGATTCGTCCGCCGGGACTTTCAGATGGTGAAGCGTGATTCATTACTCCAGAGAATGCGTTTCCACTGCTCCAGAATCCAATGGTGGCGAGCTTTACACCACCAAAAGCCAACGCATTGGCATTGCGCATGGTGATATTAGGCTTGTCTGCAGCTGCTCGGCCACGGAAACCCACTTCCTGAAGCTCCTGACGAATAGTTTATTGTGCTGACGTTGCTTCCAGAGGCAGTTTGGAACTCGGTAGTGGGTGTTGTAACCGAGGACACACGGTATTTACGTGCTACGCGCTTTAGCACTCGGTGGTCCCGTTCTGTGAGCTTGTGTGGCTTAGTACTTTGCGGCTGAGCAAGTGTCCACATACTTTTGGTCATGTAGTGTATAACCAAACGAGAAAGGATGCTCAAGGATGTCCATTTGGTGTCCATAAGGTTCATTGATTACAAGGATAGGTAGCTCTTCACTAAAGAAGGGCTTCACCATCCGGTGTAGGTTTATACCAACCTCTCAGGCTCTCAAACAGTCTTGAGAGGTTTAGAGAGGGACAAAAACAAATAAGCCTTGTGAAGAAGGGGGAAGAGACAAGCTGACGCACAACTGGCGTATGTCCGTTCAATATGCTTGCGTTCAAGGTACATCTGAATGCAATCTATATCTGTTTCAGTGTATGCAATTGGTGGGCAGCATCCGACCCTCCTGCTGGCTGCAGGCGGCTCTTCAGTGGCTCGTCCTCAAACATTGGTGTGTGTCTAACGTAAGCAAAGGGCTGCATCAAGGCAAACGTGGGCCTCGCATCACTCGGGCTACAGCTAATGCTAAGTGATAGTCCGACAGAAACGCCTTAATTATGAGAAATGCATGCTGCCTTGATTGTGTGCCCGTTAATAAGATTTTTCTATGTCTAGCTACCTGAAGCGGTGTGTCAAGCTATTGCTGATGCTCGCTCGCTTAGAGAGGCAGTTTAGCAACTATGGCAGAACCTGACAGGTTAATATGGGCTGTGGGAGCAATAATAACAAAGTGGGTGTGTGTGTGTGTGCGTGCGTGCGTGCGTGCATGTGTGAGTATGTGTGCTTGCGTGTGCTTGCTTGCTATCACATGTGTGTGTGTGTGTCGTGTGTGTCGTGTGTGTGTGTGTGTGTGTGTGTGTGTGTGTGTGTGTGTGTGTGTGTGTGTGTGTGTGTGTGTGTGTGTGTGTGTCCATGGCAGTGTTTTACAGTGTGTGTGTGTGTGTGTCCATGGCAGTGTTTTACAGTGTGTGTGTGCGTGTGCGTGTGCGTGTGTGACAGGAGCCTCATCAGAAGCCTGGTACTGTAGGAGGGGGTAGATGACAGCAGAGTGTGAGGAGGACATAGGAGCAGGAGGGAGCTGTGTCTAATGAGCCAGCTAGAAACGACGACCACTGGCTGGCTGGCGCAGAGGAAGAAGAAGAGAAGAGAGAGAATACGAGAGGGACAGAGGGGAGAGAAAGAGGAGACAAAGACAGACAGAAATTGAGAGAGACCGAGAGAGAAACCGAGAGAGAGAGAGAGAGAGAGAGAAAGAGAGAGAGAGAGAGAGAGAGAGAGAAGAGAGAGAGAGAGAGAGAGAGAGAGAGAGAGAGCGAGAGAAAGAGAGAGAGAGAGAGAGAGAGAGAGAGAGAGAGAGAGAGAGAGAGAGAGAGAGAGAGAGAGAGAGAGAGAGAGAGAGCGAGAGAAAGAGAGAGAGAGAGAGAGAGAGAAAGAAAGAGAGAGAGAGCGAGAGAAAGAGAGAGAGAGAGAGAGAGAGAGAAAGAGAGAGAGAGAGAGAGAGAGAGAGAGAGAGAAAGAGAGAGAGAGAGAGCGAGAGAGAGAGAGAAAGAAAGAGAGAGAAAGAAAGAGAGAGAGCGAGAGAAAGAGAGAGAGAGAGAGAGAGAGAAAGAAAGAGAGCGAGAGAAAGAGAGAGAGAGAGAGAGAGAGAAAGAAAGAGAGAGAGAGCGAGAGAGAGAGAGAGAGAGAGAGAGAGAGAGAGAGAGAGAGAGAGAGAGAGAGAGAGAGAGAGAGAGAGAGAGAGAGAGAGAGAGAGAGAGAGAGAGAGAGAGAGAGAGAGAGAGAGAGAGAGAGAGAGAGAGAGAGAGAGAGAGAGAGAGAGAGAGAGAGAGAGAGAGAGAGAGAGAGAGAGAGAGAGAGAGAGAGAGAGAGAGAGAGAGAGAGAGAGAGAGAGAGAGAGAGAGAGAGAGAGAGAGAGAGAGAGAGAGAGAGAGAGAGAGAGAGAGAGAGAGAGAGAGAGAGAGAGAGAGAGAGAGAGAGAGAGAGAGAGAGAGAGAGAGAGAGAGAGAGAGAGAGAGAGAGAGAGAGAGAGAGAGAGAGAGAGAGAGTCCACGTCGCAGGTAATTTGAACATCTCATCTCACACCACTGTCTCATCTGGTGCAAAACTAAAGCCCGGGAAACTTCCCAGCGACCCCCGCAACCCCCTGCCGCCCCATCGACTTGTCAAGCTGCGTTTCCCTTTCCCAAACTCCTGTAATTGAGCCGCCGGGCGCTTAAACCGTGCGCTCGGCGCGAGTCGGCCCATTTCCTGAATCGCAGCGAGGTGGGAGCAGGCCAGGCACCTCTCGGGGAGTGCTTGCCTGCAGCCACACTGAACGACTTCAAGAGAACGAGACTAACAACACTGAAAGACGTCACCAGCACGTCCACTGCCGTAGGATCCTCATTGTTTTTACGCAAGTCATCCTACCTGAGCTATCAACAAAGCCAGAGCTACAGCTTGATGAATGACGCAAAGTCTCGGGGGAGGTGATTAAAAACAAGTCTGAAAGCCTGCTGGATGTGCCATATCCTAGCATCAGATCATTAGTGACTTTGTTTCGTTCGGATGTCGAAGGTACATCGAGAAAAAGTCCAGACCTTAGTTTGAATTTGTTTTTGTCTGTGCCGAAAAAGTCCAGACGGTGTACCGAATAGTGTTTTTACCCAATCATTCTCGAAGGCGCTCCCTTGAGGGAGGTTGTGTTGGGCTCTTGCTGTGAGGGACATCAAACAGGCAAGGCAGAAGAGATATACAGTGTTGGCCCATGAGATACAGCAGAGTCGATATACTGAAGGCCCCATATGTGGGGGTGAAGGTTGGTGTGAATGGGTTCCTGTGACATTATCCATTTATCAGACGGGGCAAGATCAGACAGTTGTTAGCTCTACGCAGGCAACAATCTGTACCACCCTGTATTGGGTCCATTAAAGCAAAACTGCAGGTACAAACTACAGGAGCAAAAACAACAGGAAACAGGTAAGATGTAGACACTCCGATTGGAGAGTGCACTGAGATGCAAGTCGCCGAGAAAATACACACACAGACACTTTGATGGCCATTGTCTGGGACGTCAGATGCATCAGATCCTTCCATCCCCTTTGATCAGCTCGGAGGCGCCTCCACACCCAATTAGGCTCAATGCCTTCCAGTCATGTATTACTCAGCTCCATTTACAAGCCATTACTCCTTATGTGTCCTTCACGCACGCACACGCGCGCACGCCACCGCACACGCGCGTCTCAGATGATGAGTCACAGTCAGGACAGGGAGGCAATCGATCAATCTCAGAGGGGTTTGTGTATGTGAGGGTGCATGCACATGGAGGTTGTTCTCTCATTGAGATGATATTGTACCGTAAACACGAGGGTAATTAGCAAACAGTCGAGCTCCACTGACCAGACCTTGGAGCGGATGAGACAGACAATCGAGGTCCTTTGATTCAGACAACAGACAACAACTGCTTCTGCTTGCTGATGCCTGCCATTATGGCCAGCGTTATTAGGACAGAGAGAACACTGCTGCTGGCTCAGAGATCCTGCTCTGCATTCTTTGCCTGGACAGATGGACTGAGGGCAAGCCAAAAACGGACATTTTTAACAAGATGGCCACCCAGTGAAAAGGGTTTACAGAGGAGCACTGTCATTGTCTCAGCTGCCTGCCTCCTCCCGAAGAACCTCCAGGTGCAATGGAGTCATGCACGTCGGCCAGCTGGGCTCGTGCCTGCTTAAAAAGTATTGATCAACTTCTCTCTTTTTAATGCCTCCTCTCCCTCCATCCTTTCTCGTGGGCCAGGCGGTGTTCTGCAGCTTTACCTGCCTCAAGGGTCTCTCTCTCTCTCTCTCTCTCGTTCTCGCTCTCACTCTCACTCTCTCCTACTCCACTCACTCCATCACTCTTAAAACACTGGTTGTTTGAAAGGGGAGAGAATATGCTCTGATGAGGCATCTGTAGCTTTACAATAGCAGACACCTGCACACACACTGATTTCCCCAGTGTTATCAGCGTGAGGAGAACACACAGGTCTTGATTAGGCTCTCTCCATGTCACCCCCCTGAGGTGTGTGTGTGTGTGTGTGTGTGTGTGTGTGTGTGTGTGTGTGTGTGTGTGTGTGTGTGTGTGTGTGTGTGTGTGTGTGTGTGTGTGTGTGTGTGTGTGTGTGTGTGTGTGTGTGTGTGTGTGTGTGTCTGCCTGTGTGTGTGCAAACGGGAAGGCATCTATCTCCCCTAAACGGCTGTCCGTTTGGTGTGTCACGTCCCGCTAACTGCATGATTAAAGCCCTCTTAAACTCTCCCTAAATCCTGTTTACTGTCTACTAGTCACACCCAGGGCCCCAATGGGGCCCCCGGCCCCATCCCTATACATCCACCCCCGTACCTCCCGGACATAAGCCCTAGCTCTCAACTTGCCCCTTGACCCAAGCCGGCAATGCATTACTCTTGCCGATCAATTGATAGATCGGTCCTGTCGGATCGGTCTGTAACCAATTCAGACGATACTGATGATTCAGCCAGGGAGCTCCGGGCCGCTGTCACCAATCACTGATCAGCAGCGCTGCCCGACAGGTATGGACATTCGCCTGTCACTTGGACCTAATTTATTGCTGACTACCGCCATTGATTAACCTTGCCTTGTGGACCGCCGCAGTCCGAAGCCACGTTTCTGAGAAGGGAGGAAAAGGAGGAGTCTGCAACGATTATTGGAGTGAATGGAGCAGGGAGAGTGGGAAATAATGATATTAACAGTGTTGTGTGTGTTCAGACTAGTACACTAAACTTTACTAAAGTTGGGGTGTTATAAAAAATCTGTAACATTTGGTCTTTGGACCAATAACCTATGGACATCTTTCAGTCATTGGATGACTACTCAGCAACATGCCAGGGACAGGTGCAGGTCCACAGACCATAGGTTGAGAAGCACCCTGATCTATATGGCTATATTGCTTCATCACTGCTTCTCTTAGTGTGTTAAGTGACTATTTCAGAGGCCACATACAGCTCCCTCTCCTCCAAGTGTGACCGTGTCCACACTGTCCATTTAGCAATCCGCACCACCCTCATCCAATCACAGGAAGAAGATGCCTGCCACAGAGACCGCCAAGTGTCCGAGTGACAGAGGTTCACCGGCGGCGTTTAAGACCTGTCAAATCCCTCTCGAGAGGTTGTGTTTGAAGAGGGGACCACCTCGCCACTTTATTGACCCGTGTTTGCTCTCACGCTTACTGCCGTTTACCCACAATCCCCTATCAATGGGCACTGCAATCAACCACCTGTCTGTCAGAGCCCACTAAAGAACAAATACAACTCTGGGGTGCATCTGAAATGGTAGCCTATAATCTATATACAGATGTAGGATCTTCAATTGACCACCCTGTAACAGGATAACTATCCTGAAATGCACGTTTAAAATGGCTTCTGAAGTTTGTAATTTCCATTTAGACATGTCATACTTGATTTTCCCTTGTCAAAATGCATCAACCACTACTAAATGTCCATTAATTATAATCCACATAATAATTCACATTTCCTGTCGCTGCTGGATTATTTTCCTGCTGTAGCAAAGTGGCTCAAATTAAGATCCTACATCTGTAGCGCACTAAGAGTTTTCCCAGGAAGTGTACTTTTTTCGAGATGCTTACTCAAACGAAGGCCTTTAAGAACATAATCCTGCGAATCTCCTTTGTGTGATGGCTTATGCTCTCCTTCCTTCCTTCCCTCGCTCCTCTCTTCTCTTGGTTCGCGTCGATGGGCCGCGGAACAGGTGTCATTTGTGGCCACTAAGCCATTGGCAAGTCCACTCTGTATCGATCCTTTACAGTATCAATTCTGCTTCTGGCAGTGGCCCTGCGTGATAATCGATGGATGCTCACCACACTAATCTAACGTGTGTTTTGCCTGGCCCTGTAAGGCCTTCAACATACTAGTCTGGAAGCTAACTGGGGGGATATTAGACAAAGCTTATTGCTTCACAACACAATGTGAACTGTCACAACACAATGTGAACTGTCACAACACAATGTGAACTGGTGGTAGTAGTGTTACATCTTACAGCCCAGCTCCTTTGTACCTTCATCTGTTTATGTTTTGTTTATATCATGATGTCTATTGTCTGTATTATTGTGTGTTTTGTCTGTATTATTGTGTGTTTTGTCTGTATTATTATGTGTTTTGTCTGGTATTATTTTGTGTTTTGTCTGTTATTATTGTGTGGTTTGTCTGGTATTATTGTGTGTTTTGTCTGTATTATTATGTGTTTTGTCTGGTATTATTGTGTGTTTTGTCTGTATTATTATGTGTTTTGTCTGTATTATTATGTGTTTTGTCTGGTATTATTGTGTGTTTTGTCTGGTATTATTGTGTGTTTTGTCTGGTATTATTGTGTGTTTTGTCTGGTATTATTGTGTGTTTTGTCTGGTATTATTATGTGTTTTGTCTGGTATTATTGTGTGTTTTGTCTGTTATTATTGTGTGTTTTGTCTATATTATCGTGTGTTTTGAGTTGCACCCCTTTTTGCCCTCAAAACAGCCTCAATTCGTCAGGGAATGGGCCCTGCAAGGTGTCGAAAGCGTTTGTACGTAGGAAAACCTGCAAAATCGGCAGTGTATCAAATACTTGTTCTCCCCACTGTATAACTGTGTCTGCGCTTCTACGTTTTGGCTCTCTGCGTCATTCACAGCATGACCTAGGTACAAATAGTACCTGTATTTCTTTCAAATAGTTTAAGCATTTGATTGTGCATGTCTGGAAACAAGAGCCTGAAGCCTTAATAGACTCCAGGAATGAGAACCTGCTGTTATCTAGCTTTCAATACCACAGCTATTACCATTACCAGACAACAGGACACACTGAACAGTCGGAGATGTGCTGTATTTAACGTTTCAACTTCCATTTATGGAACACTGACATGCCCTCTATCCCTCTCGATGCAAAAGCAGCTTTAGCTAAAATGTTGCTGTTTAACTTCATTAGTTTGATGAGTTTCGGTTGGGAAGACTACGGCTTGGGTGACTAAAAAGAGCTCCTGGCAATCCTACCACAGACGAGAGAGAAACAAAGAGCAAAATGTTCCCACATCTTCCTACTGTTTAGCCAAACGAGTGTAAAGCAACCTCAATCACGACTGGGCCGGAGCTTATGAGTGGGAGAGTGGGGGGAGTGTGGACAATGGACTGGACAATTCCTTCAGTTCCACGCTAAATTTGTGAAATGTATCAAATACTTCATCTTTTAGTTGTTCAGAAGCGTCTGAATTATTTCCACTTTATCGCAATCCCGCCCGAAAGACCTACAGGGAGCATGCCATACTTTGGCACCTGTGGAGCAGTTGTTGTGGTGGGTAAGTGCCTTACTCAAGGGCACAACGGCAGGCGATGGCATCTAGGATTTGATTTCAGCAACCCTCCGGTTGCCAGCTCACTTCCCGACAGATTTTTCCCATCAGACCCGGAATTAGAATTTGCAACCCTCCGATTGTTAGCTGGCCTCTCGAACCACTAGGCTACCTGCCGCCCATGAACTATCCTTCTAACTGTGACAGACAGAATGGAGGCAACTCAGAACACATATTTGTTGTCCCCCATGCCTGTGTTTCTACTGTGATATTGTGAGTGGCCATTGCTTTGGTAAACACACTAGTTGGGCCCAGGGGACGGTGGTAGTGCTAATGAGCTATTTAGGATCAACGAGGGATTCAAAAGCCTCTGAGCCCGAGCTCTCTGCTACTGCTAATGACTACAAAAGCTGACAGAGAGAGAGAGAGAGAAAGAGGAGAAAATTCAGAGGGACCCTCCTCAAGGACTAAGGCCCTTTAAGTAATAACTGACAACTAATTGCACCATGGCCACCACCACTGAAACTTCATTCATGATCCCCTTAATATATCCAAAATGGCCACCCAGTCACAAAACTAAGCCCTGTAGGCCAAACCAACACAAGGCCGAAATTACACGATAGAGCCCCCATTTCGGCTCTGGTTGCAGTGAAGTCTATGGATGCTGAGCACAGCAAAGCACCCACTAACCTGGTGCAGTGAGTGAAACACATGATGCGCCGTGGCTGCAGCCAGCCTTCCTTCAGTGCAGTAACTCACCTCCAAAGTCAAGGCCATTAGGGGGTTATCTAACGGCCCGACCAGGGGGTCGGTAACTGCTCTGCAGTTGGGGGTTATGGACTGAGGAGATTTATATGGGGGAATAATGCTGGGAGCCAACATGACGTTCTCGTCTCTCGTGTCACGCTGTGCACATCACATTACAGTCCACTATCACACTGTAGAATAGAGGAGGATGGATTTCAACAGTGTAAAACTAGAGAAGGGTGCAAGTTAGTGGTAAACGGGAGAGTGGGGAATTGTCTGGAGCTGAAAGAAGAATAGATGGGGCAATGTGTGGAGTGGAGCTGTGGTGTGTGTGTGTGTGTGTGTGTGTGTGCGTGTGTCCGTGTATGTGTGGTTGTAGGGACATTTTTAACAAGATTTAGAAGGGAGAGAAAATGAATGTTACAAACTGTAGCAGCTTGTGTATCTGAGGAAAGGTGTGTGTGTGTGTTTATACGAGGTAAACCCAAAATCCTCTTCGAGGGGTTCTCACGTTGTTCATGTACTCGCTCAGTAGGTCTTGCAGGGCCTGCCGGACGGCGTTGCACTCAGCCACGATGCGCTCGCGGCGGTCGTCACGGGTGCAGGACGAGTCGGCCATGAGGGCGGCGCCGCTGATGATGCTCTCCAGGCGCTCCTCCAGGGAGGGGCGGAAACGCGCCTCGCTGAACGTCAGCGGGTCCAGGATGATCTTGTTCTGTTCGGGAGGAAAGGAGAGAGGGAGGTCAGAAACAGGCCAACCAAAGGTCAACTTTTGAATGCTATTGCACTTTAGAACTTTGTACCCAAAGAGACTGTTTAGTATTCAGAGTAGAGCGTATCACTCCTTTATCTTGTTAACCAAAGGTTAAGTGTTGCGTACCCAATTTTATGCAAGCCCTGTTGGGCTAGATCGTTTACAAGAATGATGAACACATGGAAATGCACGTTAGCATTTCCACGCCAGAATCACCCATGAAAAGCTACAATCTACATTCAAGATGACTTTGCCACCAGTGCTAAATAAAATACATTTGAAAACAAAAGAAACAGATAAAGATCTGAGAAAGACATGAGAGAGAGACAGAGAGAGAGAGAAAGAGAGGGAGAGAGAGGTCAGTTCAAGTTATGTTTCTGCTGTCAACCATGAGTGACATAAAAAAAAATATCTTAGCTGTTTCTTTGGAAGAGGTTGTCGCTGAAATATATTATTGGTAACATAGGCTTATGTCTGAGGTACACAGAGTCATATACACCCTTCTGGTCTTCATAATGACTGTAATAATACATATAATAACAATATCCGACTGACCCATGTCTAAGGCCACCATCTCCCAACAAAATAGAGAGAGAGAGAGAGAGAGAGAGAGAGAGAGAGAGAGAGAGAGAGAGAGAGAGAGAGAGAGAGAGAGAGAGAGGGAGAGAGAGAGAGAGAGAAAGAGAGAACAGAAAAAGACAGAATATGGGACACATAGAAAGAGGGGGATAGAGAGGACGTGTACGACAGCAGGCAGCAGTAGCCCATTTCAATGTATTAACGACTCTCTGTCAGGGAGAGCGAGAGAAAAAAAATGAAAGAAAGAAAGATAGATAGATAGAAAGGGAGAAAGATCGGAAGAATGAGAGAAACAGAGAGTGCTACAACAGCAGGAGGTAGTTACAGGTAGGGAGTGTAACAAAGAGTGTAACAAAGCTAGCAAACACATTTGGCAGTGATAGCAGATGGCTCAGTGCAATCTGTCAGCACTGGGTGGTAAAGCCAGAGGCTGAGAGTGGAGGAAAGGTCACCTTCAAGCTTAGCTTCAGGGTCCTAGTACTAGACCCTTACACCCCCCCCCTCCCCCCTCCCTGCTTTATGGGGCCTTTAAGCACAGAGTGAGGAGACACAGGGGCCCCGGCTTTTATTATTGGAAGTAGCCGCAAAATATACTTTTTTATGATCTGTACAGCAGGTAAGAACAAAAATTACCATTTTGATGGAGAAGGTATTACGTTTTACGGCCGTACAATTTCAATATCCCATTCGGCAGCAGTTTGTGGTGCGGTGGAGTTTTTAAGAGGGAGAAGCCACGCCGGGTAGGCAGCGTTTATTAGTAAAGAGGTGCCGAAATTCCTTAGGGGTGTGTGTGTGTGTGTGTGTGTGTGTGTGTGTGTGTGTGTGTGTGTGTGTGTGTGTGTGTGTGTGTGTGTGTGTGTGTGTGTGTGTGTGTGTGTGTGTGTGTGTGTGTGTGTGTGTGTGTGTGTGTGTGTGTGTGTGTGTGTTTATATCGGTTGTACTGCGCATTATGGTTGAAAACAGTTCGAATCGGGCATAGTTGAAAACCAAAATACAGTGCCGTTCAATGACTACTGTCTTCAACTGTTTTGCGAGGGCCTAATTTGTTTTCGGTCGCAGCTATTTTCCAGAAAGCGAGTTAGCCACAATGTCTGGTCTAGCAACTGAAGACTAATCTAAAAGAACAGCAGGGTGCTATCCCATTGACGGGAGACACAGAGCACACACACATTTAACATTGACATTTTTGCCATTTAGCAGACTCTCTTATCCGGAGCGACTTCCACACGCACACAGACAGAGAGACATCGAGCTGATGGCTTTGTCTGAAACCCTGAAGTGGCAACCCGGCCCTATGAGCGAAACACCCATTCCAGGCCAGTGGTCTGTGTGTGCGAGAACGAGAGCAACAACACAGATGGTACTAGACATGGCGTGTCGAGAGTCAGAGTCATATCCATCTCCATCCTGCCCATAATGCTCCATAATTATCACTGTTTTCTCTGCCTTAATGTCATCTCATCTTGTATCTTATTACGAGTCTCCGGCTTCGCAGGCTTGGTAAGCACAATCCATTGGCTTCGGGAGGACATTACAATGACAGTGAGCCTTAAGAATGGGGCTAGATGGTGGCGTTTTCTATTGTTTTCTATTGTTTCTACAGCTCGTTTTCTTCAATGTGGGAGAGAGGGGGATGGAGGGAAGAATGGGAATGCCCAGCATCAGTAGAGCTAGATAAGGCCTGGATGAAACTGGCTGCAATCAGAGGCGTATTGTCTTTCTTACGTTTCAGTGTTGCACGACGTGGAACCGCTCTGCTACCCTTGTTCGGGGTGACACTGTTGTTATTTCGTTGTTAAAAAAAACAACATTTCCACGATTTATTCATGGGCGCAGAATATTTACAGAAGCGATTTAGGTTGAAGTCGGTCTCTCTCACCGCTCGCATCAGGGTTCAGCAGAGGCCGCCGCCGTAGCCTGCCGCCCATGAGCTAAGCTACATTACATCAGATGGTTCTGATTTGTAAATAAACCAAAAAAAATAAAAAATAAAATAGCCCCCAAAATGCAGTCAGCAGTAGCGCCTTGCCTTAGCATACATAACAAAACTAAAATGTCTGTTTTTGGGGCAGTAGTAGCCGAAGCAAGCGAATGGCAACAGTGATTTGCGTTCAGAGCCTGGCCAGTGAGCTACGTTCATGCTCCACTCGGGCCTCTAATCCTGGGGGCAGGGTGACGGGCTGTTTGTCAAACCATGCATAAGAAAGACAGGCAGGGAGAGAGAGTGAGAATATGGGACGAATTCAGCCACAGCGAGGGAGATGAGATGAATAAAGACAGAGAGAGAACGAGGGAAAGAGAGAGAGCGAAAGAAAGAAAGAAAGAAAGAAAGAAAGAAAGAAAGAAAGAAAGAAAGAAAGAAAGAGTGAAACGGATAAAGAGAAAGAGGGTCTGAGTCAGAGTAAAAGAGGGGAGAGCGAAAGGACTTGTGAGACAGCAGGACGGTAGTGCCTCTGTTCATATTACCGATGACACTCTCTCTCAGGTACCTCTAACACTACCCTGCCTCCTATACAAGCCCTGGCCTACATTCACATTCACTGGTTGGCGCCTCAGGAACCCAAACACTGAATCCCTGATTCCCCGAGGGACTCATTTTATCAGTTACATTTGACAGTTGAAGTCTGTATAGCAGTTTGTGTTCTTGTTTAAAAGGCAAAGAGGTCCTATATCTACTTCCACAGAGTCAGATGAACTTGTGGATGTCATTTTTACGTGTCTGTATCCAGTTTTAAAGGAAGTTAGAGGTAGTTTCACAAGCCAGTGCTAACTAGCGTTAGGGGAATGACTGGAAGTCTATAGGTACTATATGTTAGCGTGCTAGTAGATCCCATAGACTTCCAGTCATTGTGCTAATGCTAGGCCGGATTGGCTCGCGAAACTACTTCAACTACCATTGTCAAAATCCTGAAGTATCCATTTAAGACCATGTGGCAGAAATAAATACATACAATAGCTACCTTCCAATTAGGATATGTCCAATTGTTGTTTTCACTGGGGTGTTTCAACTTCAACAGACCAGGTTAAATACTAAAAAAAATTGTCTGAGTTACACTAGTCAGGCATGATTAATTTTATGTGCACTCAGATATTGCAGGATCAACTTGTATACTGTGACTGTGTCTATGTTCATTTTAAGTATTCCGGGAACTGAAGTACTCTTGATCATCATACAGTTGAAGTCGGAGGTTTACATACACTTAGGTTGGAGTCATTGAAACTAGTTTTTCAAACCACTCCACACATTTCTTGTTAACAAACTATAGTTTTGGCAAGTCGGTTAGGACATCTACTTCGTGCATGACACAAGTCATTTTTCCAACAATTGTTTACTGACAGATTATTTCACTTATAATTCACTGTACCACAATTCCAGTGGGTCAGAAGTTTACATACACTAAGTTGACTGTGCCTTTAAACAGCTTGAAAAATTCCAGACAATTATGTCATGGCTTTAGAAGCTTCTGATTGACATCATTTGAGTCAATAGGAGGTGTACCTGGGGATGTATGTCAAGGCCTACCTTCAAACTCAGTGCCTCTTTGCTTGACATCATGGGTAAATCAAAAGAAATCAGCCAAGACCTCAGAAAATAAATTGTAGACCTCCACAAGTCTGGTTCATCCTTGGGAGCAATTTCCAAAAACCTGAAGGTACCACGTTCATCTGTACAAACAATAGTACCCAAGTATAAACACCATGGGACCACGCAGCCGTCATACCGCTCAAGAAGGTCCTAGAGATGAACGTACTTTGGTTTTGAAAGAAATAAAAAGCTGAAAGAAATAAAAGCTGAAATCAATCATTCTCTCTACTATTATTCTGACATTTCACATTCTTAAAATGAAGTGGTGATCCTAACTGACCTAAGACAGGACATTTTTAGTAGGATTAAATGTCAGGAATTGCGAAAAACTGAGTTTACATGTATTTGGTTAAGGTGTATGTAAACTTCAGACTTCAACTGTATGTGACTAGTTCAGGAAACTAGGCGTATGTCGCGGGTCACAGAACAGCCGTTTTTTTATCCAAATAAGATATTGGGCAAAAATGCCTTCTCGAACATGTGAAGTTTCATGTGCCTTAATAACAAACTTGTATTCCATTTGTAAATACGAATACAATTGTTAAATTAAGAGCCTAGTTGGTTTAGCCAAAGAAAAAGTCAGCAACCTTACTGCTAGCCATGATTGGCTGAGATAATAAGTGGGCTGGACATGCCGAGAGATGAGTTTGGATTGGTCTGCCATATAGCGCGCTCCTGTCTATTTGAGCTGGTCAGTGTGTCTAGGTAATCCTGTCTTACGCTGCTTTTCTTTAATGTATTGTGTATTAAAACTGCATAAGTGTTGCTCTCCTCTTTCTGGAGGACTGAGTTTTTAAAATCAGTGGAATTCGAATATGATAGCTAATGAGATGGAGAAAACACTAGTCTCTCAAATGTAATCTATGCAAGTAACCATTTCGGGCGCGTTCATAAATTCAGTCTGGTCATCTACTCCGATTTCAGAGCACTCACCTGTGCCCGAGAGCGCAGAATAACTGATGAATTTATAAACGCTCAACACCCGGCCGGTGTCAGTAAACAATGGCAAAAACATTGTAATGAAATTGTTGCCAGAAGCCCAGTTACAGTCACTGACGCACTGAATGACATGAAAACAGCCTAACCAGCTCTGTTAGGGCGAGGACAATGGTCCGAGTGGGGTGTTCTGGCAAGTTAGCCAGTTAGTTTGGGTGCTTGACTGCCGTTTTGAGGTTAGAACGTTCGGCTCAACCCTACTCATCGGCCAGAGCGTCCAGTGTGCGCTCTGAACGCGAAACGCTCGGCATTTACTAATGGACAACCAATTTACTAACGGACAGCACAGTTACAGTCACCAATGCTCTGGATAACATAACAGCCTAACCAGCTCTGCTAGGCCAGTAATGTTCAGTGAGCTGTTCTCTCTCACTTAGATGTCTGGAAGTAGCTAGCAAGTTAGCTTGGGTGCTTGACTGCTGTTAGTACATTCGGATCAGCCCTTAAAGAGATGGGTGGGGCTAAAGCTTAAGAGGGTATGAACGATGCTGAATGGGTGTAGACAAATTAGGGCTCTCCAATAGTAGTACCAAAACATTCAAAGGTCATTTTCTCAAAGGTTTATCAACTTTCAAAGCAAAACTACTTTCCCATTGTCCCTCAACTGTAGTGTATGATGTACCACTTTGTAGCTTTGAGTCTGGACTTTTATCCAATGTAAAAAACACCATTTCAAATTTTGCTACGATGGCTATTGACGTGGCAAAGAAAGGAAGATATCTGGTCGATAACTAAACCCAACAACCCAACAAATAGTCTGGAGGACATATCATAGCCGACACAAACAACCAAGGAGAAATGGCTAGACACAAATTGAAAAGGAAATCTAGGAGGAAACTTGTCAACTTCTTTGCACAGTGTGTCCATACACAATGGCACCC
Source organism: Salvelinus alpinus (assembly GCF_045679555.1). Classification (NCBI taxonomy): domain Eukaryota; kingdom Metazoa; phylum Chordata; class Actinopteri; order Salmoniformes; family Salmonidae; genus Salvelinus; species Salvelinus alpinus. Next base: position 2,663,602 of record NC_092124.1, read on the forward strand.
TAAATGGTGCCCTTTCCCCTACATAGTGCACTACTTTGACCATGGTCCATAGGGCTATGTTCAAAAGTAATGCACTATGTAGGGAATAGGGTGCCATTTGGGACGCATACCCACACTGAGTGTCAGGACGCGTCAACCTCTTTACACTGAGTCACAACAGGGCTTGTGTGTTTCGAACTGTAATCACCTCCACGCTGGGACAAAAAATGGCATGCTACAGAGACCACTGCCCAAAGCACGAGCTACATGTTGAGAGGTGTGTGTGTTTGTTTGTGCGTGTATATGCGTGTGTGTGTGTGTCTCTCCCACGCGGAGCCCGGACCTGTTGCCTATTTCACCCTCTCCTCCTCTTTTCTCACATTTTTATTTCTCCTTTCTCTCCTTTTCTCTCTTTCTTTACCAAGGTGTAATGGAATTCGCACCCCTGCCTTCCAACCCACCCACGGACGACCATGTCGTACATCATTTAGACTGGGAGAGAACAGTGTGCTCTTTTTGCTGACTCATCCAGGGCTTTTGTGCTGTGCTTTACCGCCGCTACACACACACACACACACACACACACACACACACACACACACACACACACACACACACACACACACACACACACACACACACACACACACACACACACACACACACACACACACACACACACACACACACAAAAAAACGTGTGCATGCACACACACATGAAAATTACACACACACACGCACACTCCCCCAGCCATAGACACAGCCCGATCTTTCCGATAGTGGCCTAGCTGCTATTTTTAGGGAGCCACAGAAAAGGACTGTGGAGTGCCGCGGCGGAAATTGCAAGTTTATCTGTGATTTCCTCCCAGGATTATCAGTATGTTAGTCTTCTTGATTGTAGTTTATGTTTGCTCTCTCTCTTTTTTCATTCGCTCTCTCTCTCGAGATAAGTCACTTGGACGATTACTACTTTGCCAGTCGATGTGAATAGTGCTGTTTAGCTGCAGATTACTCGATTCAGGTGGTAAATGGGGGCCCTTTCACTCCTGCCAAACAGAAACAATACCATTAGTCAAGTTGCCTCTTATCAGCTCTTCTGCAACAGTTGGCTGGTAATATCTAGTCGAGATGCACAAGAGGAGAAGGGGTAATATATGTATCTGTGCCTCCCTATCCTTGGCTAAATCCACATATCTTTGAATAGAGAACAGAATCAGGGATGTATAACATACAGACATTGACATATTGATACAGTTGAAGTCGGACGTGTACATGCACCTTAGCCAAATATATCCTAGTAAAAATTCCCTGTCTTAGGTCAGTTAGGATCACCACTTTATTTTAAGAATGTGAAATGTCAGAATAATAGAGAGAATGATTTATTTCAGATGTTATTTCTTTCATCACATTCCCAATGGGTCAGAAGTTTATATACACTCAATTAGTATTTGGTAGCATTGCCATACATTTTTTTAACTTGGGTCAAATGTTTCGGGTAGCCTTCCACAAGCTTCCCACAATAAGTTGGGTGAACTTTGACCCATTCCTCCTGACAGAGCTGGTGTAACTGGGTCAGGATTGTAGGCCTCCTTCTCTCACACGCTTTTTCAGTTCTGTCCACAAATTCTCTATAGGATTGAGGTCAAAGCTTTGTGATGGCCACTCCAATACCTTGACTTTGTTGTCCTTAAGCCACGGTGTCTCCAGTTCGCTCTCATAGCCCGTTGCGCTACATCCCAGCTCCTCGCATCTGCCGGGCTAGGGTGAGCATCCAGCCAGGACGGATGGTACCGGTTCAGCGCGCCTGGTCTTCAGTGCGTCTCTTCGGCCCAGGATATCCTGCGCCGGCTCTGCGCACTGTGTCTCCGGTGCGTCTGCACAGCCCAGTGCATCCTGTGCCAACGCCCCGCATTTGCAGGGCGAAGATAACCATCCAGCCAGGACGGGTTGTGCAGGCTCTACGCTCGAGACCTCCAGTGCGCCTCCACGGCTCAGTGTATCCGGTAACTCCGCCAAGAACCAAGCCTCCAGTATGTCTCCCCAGCCTGGTGAGTCATGTGCCTGCTGCCAGAACCAGGTCTCCTGTATGTCTCCCCAGCCTGGTGAGCCCTGTGGCAGCTCCACGTACCAGACTCCTCACTCCAGTGATGATCCACGGCAAGAAGCCTCCAGTGATGATCTGGGGAAAGGGTTCTACATGGAACCCAATAGGGTTCTACCTGGATCCAAAAAACATTTCCAAAGGGTTCCCCTATGGAGACAGTCGAAGAACCCTTTCAGGTTCTAGATAGCATCTTTTTTCTAAAAGTGTACCTATACTAAGGCTCAAAGTGACATATGCTTACAAGAAACGGTAAAGGAAATGAATAAAAAGCAGCCTGCATTGCTATTTGGCAAAGAGATTAGATGGGACCATGGAGACTGGGACACCTTGATTTAAGAAGACAAAAGGGAGTACAGCAAAGCCACAATAACCTGGAGGGGATCTCACATCCCGGAGGAAAAGTCTCTTGGGGAGGGGGGGGGGGGGGGGGACAGCTGAAGAAGATGATATGTTCTTTACAAGATGGATGATAAAAGGAGAGCGTTCCCCTGAGGAATCGACTTTGTTGTTATTCGAGCAGGGTGTCAGTTTGTTGTGATTGGGAAAGGGGGGAATGGTGGGGAGAGAGAGAGAGAGAGAGAGAGAGAGAGAGAGAGAGAGAGAGAGAGAGGGGGTTGGGAGGGGGTGCAGCATACCGTTTTGACAAAGGCCCAGGGCCCTTTAACAAGAATTGGTGACGGTTGAATCCATTCTCCTAGCACCTCTCCAGTGTCAATTTAGTCCTCGTTCACAGCTTTCATCAACCTCTCCCTCAACGTCAGCAAGACAAAAGAGCTGATCGTGGACTTCAGGAAATGGAGGGGGCGAACACGCCCCCACCCACAACGATGGGGCTGTAGTGGAGTGGGTCGAGAGCAAGTTCCTCTGTGTCCAGATCACTAAGGAAATAACATAGTCCACACACACCCACACAGTTGTGAAGAGGGCACAAGGGCCTCTTACCCCTCAGGAGGCTGAAAAGACTTGGCATGGGCCCTCAGATCCTCAAAAAGTTATACAGCTGCACCATTGAGAGCATGTTGACTGGCTGCATAAACACTTGGTATGGCAACTGCAAGGCACCTGAACGCAAGGTGTAACATAGGGTGGTGAGTACAGCCCATTACATCACTAGGGCCGAGCTCCCTGCCATCCAGGACTTCTATACCAGGCGGTGTCAGAGGAAGGCACAAAAATTGTCAAAGATTCCAGACACCCAAGCCATAGACTGTTCTCTCTGCTACCGCACTGCAAGCGTTACCAGTGCAGCAAGTCTGGAACCAACAGGACCTTGAACAGCTTCTACCTCCAAGCCATAAGACCTCTAAATACCTAATCAAGGCCTTCCGAGTGGCGCAGCGGTCTAAGGCACAGCATTGTGGTGCTAGAGGCATCACTAGAGATCAGGGTTTGATCCCGGGCTGTGTCGCAGTCGGTCGTGACTGGCCCAGCGTCGTCTGGGTTAGGGGTGGGTTTGGCCGGCTGGGATGTCCTTGTCCCATCGCGTTTTAGCGACTCCTTGTGGCGGCTGTGCGGTGTTTTTCTTGCTTCCGGGTTAAGCGAGCAGTGTGTCAAGAAGCAGTGCGGCTTGGCAGGGTCGTGTTTCGGGGGACACATGGTTCTTGACCTTCGCCTCTCCCGAGTCCATACGGGAGTTGCAGCGATGGGACAAGACTGTAACTACCAATTGGGGAGAAAAATGGGTAAAAAGCACCAAAAATGTTTTTGAAAAAAAAGTATTGCATTGACTATGCACACACTTAACTCTACCCACACATACTTACACTGACACCCCAACACACACACACTACATACACTCACACATAACCTGCGCACACACACACACACTGCTGCTACTGCCCACATACTACAGCTCAGTCTAATATCTATCCTGTTGCCTATTTACTTTACCCTTCCTATATGTACAGTACAGTACATAGCTACATCAATTATCTCGTACTCCTGCACATCGACTCGGTACAGGTACTCCCTGTATAGAGCCGTGTTATTTTTTACTCGTTATTGTTATTCGTTATTCACTGTGTATTTATTCCTCTCGTCACTATTTCTTTTATCATGTTTTATCTTTAACTCTGCATTGTTGGAAAAGGGCCTCCCGTAAGTAAGCATTTCACTGTCAGTCTACACCTGTTGTTTACGAAGCAGGTGACAAATAACATTTGATTCACTTTTGTCACATATGTTCTCTGGTCGGATATTGTGATATAGATAGGAATAGTTCCCATGAGACGTTTAAGCCTAATCAAAGAATGGAGTAAGACAACGAAAGACCATAGCAACAGGTTGGAGCAAACTGTCAAAACATAACGCTTATATGATGCTGGTCACATGGAGAGACGCTACAAGGCAGAGAGGAAGAGTTGAATGTTGTCTGACTCAATGAGAGTATGTCCTCAGTGATAGCCATAAATAACACGACTTCCTGTTTAGAAATGGACCACGGTGAAGGTCAGATGGTTATTAATCATTTAGGCTATTTAACCAGGTGAGACCCATTGAGATCCCTATCCCTGGCTATTGAAAGATATGAGGTTCTGTGGCCAAAAATCTTTGAGAAGTACACTACCGGTCAAAAGCTTTAGAACACCTACTCATTCAAGGGTTTTTCTTTATTTGAGCTATTTTCTACATTGTAGAATAATAGTGAAGACATCAAAACTATGAAATAACACATATGGAATCATGTAGTAACCAACAAAGGGTTAAACAAATCCAAATATAATTCATATTTGAGATTCTTCAAATAGCCACCCTTTGCCTTGATGACAGCTCTTGGCATTCTCTCAACCAGCTTCATGATGTAGTCACCTGGAATGCATTTCAATTAACAGGTGTGCCTTCTTAAAAGTTAATTTGTGGAATTTCTTTCCTTCTTAATGCGTTTGAGCCAATCAGTTGGGTTGTGACAAGGAAGGGGGGTATACAGAAGATAGTCCTATTTGGTAAAAGACCAAGTCCATATTATGGCAAGAACAGCTCAAATAAGCAAAGAGAAATGACAGTCCATCATTACTTTAAGACATGCAGGTCAGTGAATATGGAAAATTTCAAGAACTTTAAAAGTTTCTTCAAGTGCAGTCCTAGAATGAATGAAACTGGCTCTCACGAGGACCGCCACAGGAATGGAAGACCCAGAGTTACCTCTGCTGCAGAGGATAAGGTCATTAGATTTACCAGCCTCAGAAATTGCAGCCCAAATAAATGCTTCAGAGTTCAAGTAACAGACACATCTCAACATCAACTGTTCAGAGAAGACTGTGTGAATGAGAACTTCAAGGTCGAATTACTGCAAAGAATCCACTACTAAAGGACACCAATAAGAAACACAGGCCAAGAAACACGAGCGATAGACATTAGACCGGTGGAAATTTGTCCTTTGGTCTGGAGTCCAAATTGGAGATTTTTGGTTCCAAACGCTGGGTCTTTGTGAGACGCGGTGTGGGTGAACAGATGGTCTCTGCATGTGTATTTCCCACCGTAAATCATGGAGGAGGAGGTGTTATGGTGTGGTGGTGCTTTGCTGGTGACACTCTGCAGCGATACGCCATCCCATCTGGTTTGGGCTTAGTGGGACTATCATTTGTTTTCAACAGGACAATGACCCAACACACCTCCAGGCTGTGTAAGGGCTATTTTACCAAGAAAGAGAGTGATGAAATGCTGCATCAGATGACCTGGCCGCCACAATCCCCCGACCTCAACCAAATTGAGATGGTTTGGGATGAGTCGGACCGCAGAGTTAAGGAAAAGCAGCCAACAAGTGCTCAGCATATGTGGGAACTCCTTCAAGACTGTTGGAAAAGCATTACAGGTGGGTGAAGCTGGTTGAGAGAATGCCAAGAGTGTGTAAAGCTGTCATCAGGGCAAAGGGTGGCTATTAGAAGAATGTCAAATATATTCTGATTTGTTTAACACTTTTTTGGTTACTACGTGATTCCATATGTGTTATTTCATAGTTTCAATGTCTTCACTATTGCTCTACAATGTAGAAAATAGCAAAATAAAGAAAAACCCTTGAATGAGTAGGTGTTCTAAAACTTTTGAAATCACATTGTAAAACGTTGAATAAAAGACAAAGGTAAAAAAGGACATTGGTGCTATTGCAACGGCGGTAGATGATCAAATATGGCCGAAGATAGTGTGTAAGTATATCAGCCCTAGTCTCATATTTCCCCTCTCGCCACTGTCCATCACATCAGGATCCAGGCAGTGCTATGATCACCTCAGACCATTTGCTGGGTCCTACTTCGACCCCACTTTGGGCCATTGAGAACGTCATCTAGGCCTATGTCACATGTGCTCACCAAAACACTGAACAATGACATTTTCGGGAGCCCTCGAACAGTTCCCCACTGGTACTTGGACAAAATGTAGCACAACTTCCATTGCTTCGCCCTCCAGGTTCTCAATCACCCATGAATAGGGGCTGGATAGACAATGACCACAACATGGGCACGCTAATGCTTCAGGGAGAGCCTTCAAAGCTTTTCCAAGGCGTACATGGGAGAAAAGCTTGACTCGTCCACTCTCTGAATGTTTGGCCCTCCAGGTCCAAACCCACCCACCCACGCATTGTATGGGGCTGGTTGGACAATGATTGAAACGCCCTGTGACAAAACTAGCCGTGGGCCACCCCCACCCAACGGGAGAGTATAAGTCAAATTGTCCTCCCTATCTGATTGATTACGCTAATGAAGGGTGCCCGCCTGTCTCGCTCAGGGTCACTATTTGCTTACTGTCTCACGATGGCACCAATGGTGGAGCTGGTTGTCATGGAATCTGAGCTTCTGCGAACACGGTCATATTTTCTTTATTCTCCATAAATCAAATCACATCAAATCAAATTGTATTGGTCACATACACATGGTTAGCAGATGTTATTGCGAGTGTAGCGAAATGCTTGTGCTTCTAGTTCCGACAGTGCAGCAATATCTAACATGGAATCTAACAATTCCACAACACCTACCTAATTCACACAAATCTAAGTAAAGGAATGGGATAAGAATATGCACATATAAATACAGTTGAAGTCGGAAGTTTACATACACCTTAGCCAAATACATTTAACTTCTTGCAACTATAGGGGGTGCTGTTCCGCATTAGCATTTGTTGGTCTCCAAATTAAACGGCCTATTGCTCAATTCTTGATCGTACAATATGCATATCCTTACTAATATTGGATAGAAAACACTGTCTAGTTTCTAAAACCGTTTGAATTATGTCTGTGGGTGACCCAGAACTCCCTCTACAGCAAAAATCCTGACATGACTTGCGAAGGTCTGAGAATTATCCTCTGATCTGGGTTCAGTTTTAAAGCCTGTGTATATCCTATGGCTGGAATTGAACTGCACCCGCCTTCCCCTGGATGTCAGTAACCAATGAGAAGTGGAATGGTCTGTCTACGTAGCTGTCCGAGGTTATAAAGCCGGATGGAACGAGAGTACCTTTCTTTGTCTCGTTCGTCATGGCGCCTGGCAAGAAGTCAGGATGAAATTTTGGAACGCTCAGTTATCGACCAGAGATGTATCCGTCTGTAATTTAATTAAATATAGGTGTTAGAAACATCATAACGATGTTATTTGAAACCGATTTATATCAGTTTATGCGAGTATAGTGCTATTTTTCTGAATTTCCTTTGTATCTAGTTTGAGGATTTGGACATGTGTGTGCGACATAGCTAATGGTAGCAGCTAGTTCCAAAGGTGAAGAGGACGTTTTACAACAAAGCAACTATTCTTTTGAAGAAAAGACACATTGCCCAAGATACTGATGGAAGCTCGTCCAAAAGTAGGAACTATTTATGATGTTATTACGTATTTATGTGGAAAAATGTCATAGTGTTTGCGCGCCACTTTTGCAGGCACTGGTCTGGCTGCAACGCACACTATATGTCTAGTAACGTTAATTTTAAAAATCTAACATAGCGATTGCATTAAGAACTAATTTATCTTTCGATTGTTGTCCAACTTATATTTTTTAGTCAAGTTTATGAATAGTATTTTTATAAGAATAGGCGCTAATCCAAAATGGCGCCGGCCAGAATACATGCAATGTTTGTAGTGATTACATAGTATAACCACGATTTATGCTGCTAAATATGCACATTTTCGAACAAAAGCTATATGCATTGTGTAATATGATGTTACAGGTCTGTCATCTGATGAAGTATATCAAGGTTAGTCAAATTATATATCTTTTGTTGGGTTGTTACGATCGCTAACATTTACAGCTGGTAAATGCGGTTGTGATTCTGGCTATTGTGGTACGCTCATATAATTCTATATTGTGTTTTCGCTGTAAAACACTTAGAAAATCTGAAATATTCTCTGGATTCACAAGATCTGTGTCTTTCGATTGCTGTAGGCTGTCTATTTTTCTGAAGTGTTTTAGGATGATTCTTTTGGTAATTGACGTCGGTCTCTGGGGTCTCTGTAATTATTCCGGCTGCTTCCAACGCTATTTCAGATTGCAGCTGCAATGTAGAACTGTGATTTCTACCTGAAATATGCACTTTTTTCTAACAAAAACTATCCTATACCATGAATATGTTATCAGACTGTCATCTGAAGAGGTTTTTTCTTGGTTAGTGGCTATCAATATCTTAGTTTAGCCGAATTGGTGATAGCACCTGATGGAGTAAGAAACTGATGGAGTTAGAAAAGTGGTGTATTTTGCTAACGTGTTTAGCTAATAGATTTACATATTTTGTCTTCCCTGTAAAACATTTTAAAAATCTGAAATGGTGGCTTTATTCACAAGATCTGTATCTTTCATCTGGTGTCTTGGACTTGTGATTTAATGATATTTAGATGCTACTATCTACTTGTGAAGCTATGCTAGCTATGCTAATCAGTGTGTGGGGGGGTGGGGGGTGATCCCGGACCCGGGGTAGAGGCTCGTTAGAGGTTAAACTCTGTTTTTCACAATTCCTGACATGTAATCCTAGTAAAAATTCCCTGTCTTAGGTCAGTTAGGATCACCACTTTATTTTAAGAATGTGAAATGTCAGAATAATAGTAGAGAGAATTATTTATTTCAGATGTTATTTCTTTCATCACATTCCCAGTGGGTCAGAAGTTTACATACATTCAATTAGTATTTGGTAGCATTGCCTTGAAATTGTTTAACTTGGGTCAAACGTTTCGGGTAGCCTTCCACAAGCTTCCCACAATAAGTTGGGTGAATTTTGGCCCATTCCTCCTGACAGAGCTGGTGTAACTGAGTCAGGTTTCTAGGCCTCCTTGCTCGCACACGCTTTTTCAGTTCTACCCACAAATGCTCTATGGGTCAGGGCTTTGTGATGGCCACTCCAATATATTGACTTTGTTGTCCTTAAGCCATTTTGTCACAACTTTGGAAGTATGCTTGGGGTCATTGTCCATTTGGAAGACCCAGTTGCGACCAAGCTTTAACTTCCTGACTGATGTCTTGAGATGTTGCTTCAATATATCAACATAATTTTCCATCCTCATGATGCCATCTATTTTGTGAAGTGCACCAGTCCCTCCTGTAGCAAAGCACCCCCACAACATGATGCTGCCACCCCCGTGCTTCAAGGTTGGGATGGTGTTCTTCGGCTTGCAAGCCTCCCCCTTTTTCCTCCAAACATAAAGATGGTCATAATGGCCAAACAGTTCTATTTATACATATGACATGAGTAATGCAAACATTATTAAAGTGGCATTATTAAAGTGACTAGTGATCCATTTATTAAAGTGGCCAATCATTTCAAGTCTGTAGGCAGCAGCCTCTCTGTGTTAGTGATGGCTGTTTAACAGTCTGATGGCCTTGAGATAGAAGCTGTTTTTCAGTCTCTCGGTCCCAGCTTTGATGCACTTGTACTGACCTCGCCCTCTGGATGGTAACGGGGTGAATAGGCAGTGGCTCGGGTGGTTGTTGTCCTTGATGATCTTTATGGCCTTCTTGTGCTGATGGTGTGACGCACCAATGTCACCATCACCATCAAAACAGAGAGGCAGAACAGCTGATCCTCTTGGCCGTTCATTCGGGCGTTTCCTTTATTACGGGGGAAGTGTTAAGGTAATTAAGAGAGCATTGCCGCCGTGACATCCCCCGGATTAAGTCCGCTGTAATCACGGCAATAGTAAATGTCACCCAATAATGAGAATGAACAGGATTAACTACATTCCTGAGAGCCGAGAATAATGAAGGGGAGAAAAGTGTTTGTTCCAATCCAGGATGCAACCAAACCAAGTTGAGAGGTCTTTCACTCACCCAGCAATGTGTTTTGGTGACAGAGCGGAGGAACGATGGCAGGATCCTTTGTATGACTGACTGGCTCTTAAAAACTATGTGGTTCTTTGTGAAGACAACACACCTGTAATCTCTCTCTGCTTCAGGAGACTATCTGGGCTCTCAGAGGTAACTATCCCTCTCTCTCTCTCTCTTTCAATGTCTCTCCGTTACACTCCACAGACAAGTGCTTTAATACAGTTTAGGCCCAATTTAGCTCCACTGCAGCAGCGGATGATAGCCCAAGCCAATGCAATGCTGCTGAGCCCACTCGCTGAGTATTGCATTGTACAGCTCTGAGCCATCCTCACTAAAGTAATAGGTGGTCCAAGTTAATACTACTACCTCTGAGGTCATGCGTGGAGTGTGGAGCCAGCGAAAGGTTACAGGTAAGAGAGAGCTCTAATCTAATACTGGGCAAAAGTCTGACTTGATTCAATGTTGTGTACAATCAAGCTCAAGTGGCCCTTAATAAGCAGGGCCCTTTGAACACAATGTTCCATCCAAAAAAATGTAAGGTCCTATCCAAACACTTATGGGAAATGTTTCGGTCTGTGGTCTTAATTAGCATGCGCCCCACTCTAATGTAAGTACGCATCCACTTCAAAATCATCTTATTCTATTTCCTTCCACTTGACCATTTCGAGTCCCATGACAGCATTATTAATGAGCTTTTAATGAGCTTCAAGTGTATGCCAAACATGAACAGTCCGTGCCTTTTGTGTGTTTTTGGAGTTCTCTGAATTCAACTGGACGCGCCCTAGGCGTTGCACAGTCAGTGCGTCAGCGACACACTCTCTTCTCTGGTGTTTTCAAAAAACCCACAAGGCGAAGTAAGGAGGGAGGAAGAAACAACCAAAATAAGGAATAAATAGTACTGAATCCCATAATACGCTGATCTTGTTTCCGGAGGTGACCTTTATCAAAGTGGCATTTGCCTGCCAAGAAAGAAAGAGAGAGAGTGTGTGTGTTTGTTTGTGCGCATGTGTGCATGTGTGTGTATGCCCGGTTTCTGGGTTGGCCCCACGGGCGGGCACCAATCATGAAAGCCTTCATGTGCATCTCTCTCCCAGGGCAGTTTGGGCAGCAGGAATCTATGATTCATCGGCTCCCAAAGAGAACAGGGGAGTATGGGAAGCTTATTAAAGATTTTCAGAAACATTTTGTGAGTCAATGTGTCTCTATGTTCCCTGCCATCGGATCAAGACCTTTTGTCGTTCCTCCTTTTGGTTCCTGCTCAGTTGAACCATGCCATTGGCATCTGGCTATATCCAGCAACAATTCTGTGTGTCGCCGAGATATCACTGAGTCGAAGAGCTGGAAATGGTGACGTGTCAGGTTGACAGAACACTCACGCAATGAGGTCTGGGCCCGTATTCACAAATGGTCTCAGGGTACTGATCTAGGATCAGGTCGAAGTAATCCATGTTATCTTTCATTCATTGTGATCTAAAAAGCAAAACTGATACTGGACCAAATCAGATTTCATTTGTCACATGCGCCGAAAACAACAGGTGTAGTAGACCTTACAGTGAAATGCTAACTTACAAACCCTTAACTAACAATGCAGTTCCAAAAAAATACCTAAAAAAAGTAAAAGAAAAACAAACAATTCAAGAGCAGCAGTAAAATAACAATAGTGGGGCTCTATACAGGAGGTACAGGTACAGAGTCAATGTGCAGGGGCACCGGTGTCGAGGTAATTGAGGTAATATGTATTTGAGGTCATATAATATGTAGGTGGAGTTATTAAAGTGACTACGCATAGATAATAACAGAGAGAAGCAGCAGCGTAGAAGAGGGGGGGAGGGGGGGGGGGGCAATGCAAATAGTCTGGCCAGCACTCCTACTCTGATATACTTTATGAATATGGGCAAGGAAGTCTTACATTTATCATGATACTTCAAGTATGCTTAATGCTCTGACTGCATGAACCGTGTCGATCTTATTGTGATACAGTACTAAGACCATATTTGAGTGTTAGAGAGGATTGGAGACGAGCACACACATGTCTGTTTATCCAATTGTGTCATGAAGCAAGCCTCACTGCTTTGTGATACGCTGCTCGCTTAACCCGGAAGCCAGCCGCTCCAATGTGTCGGAGGACACACAGCACAACTAGCGACCGTGTCAATGTGTATGCGCCCGGCCCACCACAGGAGTCGCTAGAGCGCGATGGGACAAGGACATTCAGGCCGGCCAGACCCTCAACTAACCAGGACGACGCTGGGCCAAATGTGTGCCGCCTCATGGGTCTCTCGGGTCGGGATTGGACCTGGGTCTGTAGTGAAGCCTCAAGCACTGAGATACAGTACCTTAGACCGCTGCGCCACTCGGGAGGCTGTTTGTGTTAATTAATTAATTTAACATTGTCATGAAAGTGCTCCTTACAGTTGAAGTCGGATGTTTACATACACTTAGATCGGTTTTCAACCACTCCAAAAATTTCTTGTTAACAAACTATACTTTTGGCAAGTTGGTTAGACATCTACTTGGTGCATGACACAAGTCATTTTTCCAACAATTGTTTACAGACAGATTATTTCACTTATAATTCACTGTATCACAATTCCAGTGGGTTAGAAGTTTACATACACTAAGTTGACTGTGCCTTTAAACAAGTTGGAAAATTCCAGAAAATTATGTCATGGCTTTGGAAGCTTCTGAAAGGCTAATTTACATAATTTGAGTCAATTGGCGGTGTACCTGTGGATGTATTTCAAGGCCTACCTTCAAACTCAGTGCCTCTTTGCTTGACATCATGGTAAAATCTAAAGAAATCAGCCAAGAACTCAGAAAAAAATTGTAGACCTCCACAAGTCTGGTTCATCCTTGGGAACAATTTCCAAATGCCTGAAGGTACCACGTTCATCTGTACAAACAATAGTACGCAAGTATAAACACCATGGGACCACGCAACCGTCATACCGCTCAGGAAGGAGACGCATTCTGTTTCCTAGAGATTAACGTACTTTGGTGCGAAAAGTGCAAATCAATCCCAGAACAACAACAAAGGACCTTGTGAAGATGCTGGAGGAAACAGGTACAAAAGTATCTATACCCACAGTAAAACGAGTCCTATATTGACATAACCTGAAAGGCCACTCAGCATGGATGAAGCCACTGCTCCAAAACCGCCATAAAAAAGTCAGACTACGGTTTGCAACTGCACATGGGGACAAAGATCAGACTTTTTGGAGAAATGTCCTCTGGTCTGATGAAACAAAAATAGAATTGTTTGGCCATAATGACCATCGTTATGTTTGTAGGAAAAAGGGGGAGGCTTGCAAACCGAAGAACACCATCCCAACCGTGAAGCACGGGGGTGGCAGCCTCCTGTTGTGGAAAATGATGTGGCTATATTGAAGCAACATCTCAAGACATCATTCAGGAAGTTAAAGTTTGGTCGCAACTGGGTCTTCCAAATGGACAATGACCCCAAGCATACTTCCAAAGTTGTGGCAAAATGGCTTAAGGACAACAAAGTCTATGTATTGGAGTGGTCATCACAACGCCCTGACCTCAATCCCATAGAAGATTTATGGACAGAACTGAAAAAGCATGTGCGAGCAAGGAGGCCTAAAAAACAGACTCAGTTACACCAGCTCTGTCAGGAGGAATGGGACAAAATTCACTCAACTAAAAGGTTAGCATTTAGAAGCAGTGGCAGGAGAAGAAATCCAAAGCATTGATTGGTGTCATACCTTGTCCACAGACTGCTTACAGGGTAAGGAAACTTACCAAGCTACGTTGATAAGTTAAAAGCTAATCAAATGTTTGTATCATTAATGACTAATTGTTAAGGCAATGTTACTTATGCCTTCTCAAATCAAATCAAATGTTATTAGTCACATGTGCCACATACAACAGGAGTAGACCTTACAGTGAAATGCTTACGTACGATCCCTAACCAACAATGCAGTTTCCCCAAAAAAATTGATAAATATAAGAGATAAAATTAACAAGAAATTAAAGAGCAGCAGTAAAATAACAATAGCAAGACTATATAACGCGGGGTACCGATACAGAGTCAATGTGTGGGTGCACCGGTTAGTTGAGATAGTATGTACATGTAGGTAGAGTTTTTAAAGTGACTATGCATAGATAAAAACAGAGAGTAGCAGTGGTGTAAAGAGGGGGGGAGGGGGGGGGGGTAGATGTTCAGGAGTCTTATGGCTTGGGGGTAGAAGCTGTTTAGAAGCCTCTTGGACCAAGATTTGCGCTCCGGTACTGCTTGCTGTGCGGTAGCAGAAAGAACATGACGTGGGTGACTAGGGTGTATGACTAGGGTGACTAGGGTGACATGACTAGGGTCTATGACTAGGGTGGCAGGATTCTTTGACAATTTTTAGGGCCTATTTCTGACAACGCCTGCTATAAGGTCCTGGATGGCAGGAAGCCTGGCCCCAGTGATGTACTGGGCTGTTCGCACTACCCTCTGTAGTGCCTTGCGGTCAGAGGCCGAGCAGTTGCCATACCAGGCAAGGAACTTAAAGCTCTCAACCTGCTCCACTGCAGCCCCGTCGATGAGAATGGAGGCGTGCTCGGTCCTCCTTTTCCTGTAGTCCATAATCATCTCCTTTGTCTTGATCACATTGAGGAAGAGGTTGTTGTCCTGGCACCATTCGGGCAGTTGTCTGACCTCCTCCCTATAGGCTGTCTCGTCATTGTGTCATCGGCAAATTTAATGATGGTGTTGGAGTCATGCCTGACCGTGCAGTCATGAGTGAACAGGGAGTACAGGAGGGGACTTAGCACGCACCCCTGAGGGGCCCACGTGTTGAGGATCAGCGTGGCAGATGTGTTGTTACCTACTCTTACCACCTGGGGGCGGCCCGCCAGGAAGTCCAGGATCCAGTTGCAGAGGGAGGTGTTTGTCCCAGGGTCCTTAGCTTAGTGATGAGCTTTGAGGGCACTATGGCGTTGAACGCTGTGCTGTAGTCAATGAATAGCATTCTCACATAGGTGTTCCTTTTGTCCAGGTGGGAAAGGGCAGTGTGGAGTGCAATAGAGATTGCATCATCTGTGGATCTGTTTGGGCGGTATGCAAATTGGAGTGTGATTTTCTGGATTTTTTTTCCTCATTTTGTCTGTCATAGTTGAAGTGTACCTATGATGAATTACATGCCTCTCTCATCTTTTTAAGTGGGAGAACTTGCACAATTGGTGGCTGACTAAATACTTTTTTGCCCCACTGTATAGTACAGTATGCTATACTGAGCTGTTACTGAACCAGTATGAGTATGGTATGTTCCAATCAATATTTGATGAAAATGGGGAATGACGCACGGCGAACAAACAAGAATAAGTCAAAACAGCAGGTAAGTAAGCTAATTGGGTGGTTGAGAAGGAAGAGAACATGCCTCAAATCATTTTACATGGAGCTACCAAGCCACTTCCCAGACTTCCTGGAGTTCACGTTGCGTACATACTCTCTCTAAATCTCATTATGATTCCATTTAGTCTCATTACAACCGGATTTGGTATAAAGCCTGATAAACATGATTCACGTCACGTCTCTCTCGCTCTCTCGCTCTGTCTCTCATTCTCTATGGCTCCCTTCTCGTCACCCCCTGAATTGTGATCAGTCCTCAGGAAGGGAAGGGAGAGAGGAGACCTCTCAAATACGGACACTTTGTACCGGCACGTTGAGGAAATTTCCTCCACAGCTGCGCACCTGTGAAGGAGAGAGAGAGGGAGAGAAAATGAGAGAGAAAAGGAGAGAAAGAGGGGAGAGAACATCACTTCCCCAGCTCCCGGGTCAAAAAAAAAGGCCCTACACAGGATAAAGATGTACTGACAGGCGAGCATGTCGGCTCATGAAAGAGTGGAAGGAAAAGGAAGGAATGAAAGAAAGGAGAGTGACTTTCTCCCAGAGAGAGAGAGAAGGGGAGAGAGAGAGAAAGAGAGAGGGGGCGGGTTGAAGGAGAGAGAAATTGAACGAGAGAGGCAGAGAGGGATTGAGCAAAGCGAAAGTGCCATTCTGTGATCTTTCGCAGAAAGCTCACTAGTCGAAACAAAAAACAGAACTGGAATTACTAATGTTAATTAGAGGCAAACTTCACACGCATGGAAATAAAGAAACAGCGACTGCCGGCAGTCCTGTGAATAGGGACACATCCTGTCAACAATCAGACTCCAATCCTCCAGATGTCTTTGCTACCGACCGTGTTTGAGGAATAACACAAATAAACCCAGGCCTGTGTCTCTGTGGCTTTGATGAGACAGTTGAAATGACTGCTATGCCAATGGCTGTTTACTCAGATTTTGGGGGGGGGGGGATGAATAGGGAGCGAGGGAAAGAGAGAGAGACAGAGAGAGAGGAGAGAGACAGTTGGGTAGGCAGGGAAAGAGAGTTAGAGATAGAGAGAATGTGCGGGCAGATGTCTACATGTGAAAACGACACATTCCTACGACACTGGTATGGTATTGTAGATTATTGGTGAGGTGGTACTTTAATGGAGTGTGCACATGTATATGGGCACAAGGTGAGACCCAGATGCAGACACAGGAGGCAGATGGTTTGAGTCTTTGATATTTATTATAATCCAAAAGGGTAGGCAAGAGAATGGTCGTGGACAGGCAAAAGGTCAACACCAGTTCAGAGTCCAGGAGGTAGAGAGTGGTGCGGGCAGGCTCGAGGTCAAGGCAGGCAGAATGGTCAGGCAGGCGGGTACAGAGTCCAGAAACAGGCAAGGGTCAAAACCGGGAGGACTAGCAAAAAGAGAATAGAAAAAGCAGGAAAAACACGCTGGTTGACTTGAACATACAAGACGAACTGGCACAGAGAGACAGGAAACACAGGGATAAATACACCGGGGAAAATAAGCAACACCTGGAGGGGTTGGATACAATCACAAGGACAGGTGAAACAGATCAGGGCATGACAACATGTGTGTGTGTGTGTGTGTGTGTGTGTGTGTGTGTGTGTGTGTGTGTGTGTGTGTGTGTGTGTGTGTGTGTGTGTGTGTGTGTGTGTGTGTGTGTGTGTGTGTGTGTGTCTGTGCGTGTGTGTGTACTTATTTGATCACAGCTCTTTATCATGGCATATTTGATCATGGCCTCGTGTGCATTCGTTTGTGGTATATGCAGAGCTTTGACAAGAATCAAGTTAGCTTTGGAGAGAAACTTTGGCATCGTTACCAACTCTCATTTCCAACAAGTTTTATTTTCCAAATGGTATCTCTGGCATGTCTTACTTAATCCCAAAGACATGGATGAGTGAGTTTTGTTATGTTTTTTTCTCTGGGGCGATGCATGTTATTTGAATGTTTGTGCCGTTCTTCGCTGTCTGTGCTTCACTCTCTTTCTCCTCCTTCTCCTTCATGTAAATGCTCGTACTATTACTGGTACTATTGCCATAAACTATCTCTTTGCCTCATTTCCCTGGGCTTACAATACTTGACATCTCATTGCTTTCCCACTTCTCTTCTCTCTCTCGCTCTTTCCTATTCCTCTCTCAATGTGTTTTTCTTCTTGACGTGTTCTCGCCTATTTGCAAAAAGTGATAAGAGACAAAATGTCGCCCCAAATCACAAGAGTGACGCCTGAAGTGAAGGCTTTCTCTGGTGGGAGCTCAAATTGTTTTCGTTTTCTCGCTGCAGACAGTGAGATGAGATCCCCCGCTACATGTGCCAGTTGACTCTCTCCTCCGCTGTACTTACAGCACTCACACTAGGAATCCATCCTTCTTTTCATCCTCTCCACTTTGTTGCCATGGCAACTTTTGATGTACAGTATCTAGCACTGTGGTAAACAAAGCTGTCCTGTGTCCAAAAATGGCACCATATTCCCTAAACAGTGCACTCCTTTTCAGGCGCCATAGGACTGCACTAATTTTGCTAGCACAGACAGGCATATGTTCCAGGATTCTTCCGATGGCATTGAGGAGTACACCACATCAGTCACTGGCTTCATTAAGTGCATCGATGACGTCGCCCCCTACAGTGACCGTACGTACATACCCAAACCAGAAGCCATGGATTACAGGTAACATCCGCACTGAGCTAAAGGGTAGAGCTTCAAGGAGCGGAACTCTAACCCGGAAGCTTATAAGAAATCCCGCTATGCCCTCCGACGAACCATCAAACAAGGCAAAGCGTCAATACAGGACTAAGATCGAATCGTACTACACCGGCTCCGACGCTCGTCGGATGTGGCAGGGCTTGCAAACTATTACAGACTACAAAGGGAAGCACAGCCACGAGCTGCCCAGTGACACAAGCCTACCAGACAAGCTAAATTACTTCTATGCTCGCTTCGAGGCAAGTAACACTGAAACATGCATGAGCGTATCTGCTGTTCCGGACGACTGTGTGATCATACTCTCCACAGCCAATGTGAGTAAGACCTTTTAAACAGGTCAACATTCACAAGGCCGCAGGGCCAGACGGATTACCAGGATGTGTACTCCGAGCATGCGCTGACCAACTGGCAAGTGTCTTCACTGACATTTTCAACCTATCCCTCTCTGAGTCTGTAATACCAACATGTTTCAAGCAGACCACCATAGTCCCTGTGCCCAAGAACACTAAGGTAACCTGCTTAAATGACTACCGACCAGTAGCACTCACGTCTTTAGACATGAAGAGCTTTGAAAGGCTGGTCATGGCTCACATCAACACCATTATCCCAGAAACCCTAAACCCACTCCGATTTGCATACCGCCCAAACAGATCCACAGATGATGCAATCTCTACTGCACTCCACACTGCCCTTTCCCACCTGGACAAAAGGAACACCTATGTGAGAATGCTATTCATTGACTACAGCTCAGCGTTTAACACCATATTGCCCTCAAAGCTCATCACTAAGCTAAGGACCCTGGGACTAAACACCTCCATCTGCAACTGGATCCTGGACTTCCTGACGGGCCACCCCCCCCAGGTGGTAAAGGTAACAACACATCCGCCACACTGATCCTCAACACGTGGGCCCCTCAGGGGTGCGTGCTAAGTCCCCCCCCCTGTACTCCCTGTTCACTCATGACTGCACGGCCAGGCACGACTCCAACACCATCATTAAGTTTGCCGATGACACAACAGTGGTAGGCCTGATCACCAACAACGACGAGACAGCCTATAGGGAGGAGGTCAGAGACCTGACCGGGTGGTGCAAGGACAACAACCTCTCTCCCAATGTGATCAAGACATAGGAGAAGATTGTGGACTACAGGAAAAGGAGGACTGAGCACGCCCCCATTCTCATTGACGGGGCTGTAGTGGAGCTGGTTGAGAGTTCCTTGGCGTCCACATCACCAACAAACTAACATGGTCCAAGCACACCAAGACAGTCGTGAAGAGGGCACGACAAAACGAATTTCCCCTCAACACGATTGCCCGTGATAGTCGAGGAGGAGGAGAGGAGGTAGGGATTTGACCTCCTTCTGGACTGACTGACAAATCCTATATAACGTTGGTCAAACTTATCTCCCTCGCGACAAAACGATTCGGTGTAGCATTTTGGAAAAGACACCTGCTTATTGACCTTTTGAGGCTAATATTGGAAATATGATTTAAAAAATATGCTAAGGCCCCAGATGAAAAAATCTATAGGCTGAATCATGAGTATGGTGAGATGTTTATTAATGTAGCAGAGTGGAACGCGGTGCTGGGATCATAAATCACAGTCGTGTAATAGGGCAGCCATGCCTCATCGCTAGGTGTTTTAAATGACACCCTATTCCCTTCATAGTTGTCACGTTCCTGACCTGTTTTCTCTTGTTTTGTATGTCTTTATTGGTCAGGGCGTGAGTGTTGGGTGGGCAGTCTATGTTTTCTATTTCTATGTTGGGTTTTGTGTTCGGCCTGGTATGATTCTCAATTAGAGACAGGTGTGTATCGTTTGTCTCTGATTGAGAGTCATACTAAGGCAGCCAGGGTTTCACTGGTGTTTTGTGGGTGTTTGTTTCCTGTGTTAGCGTTTGGGCCACACAGGACTGTTGGAGGTTAGTCACGTTTGTTGTTTTGTTTATTTGTAGTGTTTGTTGGTTTGCCATTAAAATCATGAATACCTCCTACTCCGCATCTTGGTCCGATCCATGCTCCTCCTCGTCTGAGGAGGAGAACGACATTGACAGCCGTTACAGAAACACCCACCAAACCAGGACCAAGCGGATTGGAGAAGGACGGCAAGAACCAAAGCAATGGAGAGAAGAGGAATGGACTTGGGAGGAGATCCTAGACGGTAAAGGACCCTGGGCACAGCCAGTGGAGTGTCGCCGCCCCAAAGCGGAGCTGGAGGCAGCGAAAGCGGAGAGGCGGCATTATGAGGCGCTTGCAAGGCAGAGTGGCTGGAAACCCGAGAGGCTCACCCAAAAATTTATTGGGGGGGGGGCTAAAGCGGAGTGTGGCGAAGCCGGGTTGGATACCTGAGCCAACTCCCCGGGCTTACCGTGGAGTGAGAGGGCGTCGTACTGGTCAGACACCGTGTTATGCGGTAAAGCGCACGGTGTCCCCAGTACGTGTGCTTAGCCCAGTGCGGGCTATTCCACCTTGCCGCACTGGGAGGGCTAGGTTGGGCATCGAGCCGGATGTCATGAAGCCGGCCCAACGTATCTGGCCTCCAGTACGTCTCCTCGGGCCGGCGTACATGGCACCAGCCTTACAGGTGGTGTCCCCGGTTCGCCTGCATAGCCCAGTGCGGGCTATTCCACCTCGCCGCACTGGCAGGGCTACGGGGACCATTCAACCTGGTAAGGTTGGAGAGGCTCGGTGCTCAAGAGCGCGTGTCCTCCTTCACGGTCCGGCATATCCGGCGCCACCTTCCCGCCCCAGCCCAGTACCACCAGTGCCTACACCACGCACCAGGCTTCCAGTGCATCTCCAGAGCCCTGTTCCTCCTCCCCGCACTCGCCCTGAGGTGCGTGCCCTCAGCCCGGTACCTCCAGTTCCGGCACCACGCATCAGGCCTATTGTGCGTCTCAGCCGGCCAGAGTCTGCCGTCTGCCCAGCGGTGCCTGAACTGCCCGTCTGCCCAGCGGTGCCTGAACTGCCCGGCTGCCCAACGCCGTCTGAGCCATCTGTCTGCCCAGCGCCGTCTGAGCCATCCGTCTGCCCAACGCCGTCTGAGCCATCCGTCTGCCCAACGCCGTCTGAGCCATCTGTCTGCCCAACGCCGTCTGAGCCATCTGTCTGCCCAACGCCGTCTGAGCCATCTGTCTGCCCAATGCCGTCTGAGCCATCTGTCTGCCCAACGCCGTCTGAGCCATCTGTCTGCCCAACGCCGTCTGAGCCATCTGTCTGCCCAACACCGTCTGAGCCATCCGTCTGCCCAGCGCCGTCTGAGCCATCCGTCTGCCCAGCGCCATCTGAGCCATCCGTCTGCCACGAGCCATTAGAGCCGCCCGTCTGTCCCGAGCCGTTAGAGCCGTCCGTCAGTCAGGAGCCGCTAGAGCCGTCCGTCAGTCAGGAGCCGCCAGAGCCGCCAGCCAGTCAGGAGCTGCCAGAGACGCCAGCCAGCCAGGAGCTGCCAGAGACGCCAGCCAGTCAGGAGCTGCCAGAGACGCCAGCCAGTCAGGAGCTGCCAGATACGCCAGCCAGTCAGGAGCTGCCAGAGACGCCAGCCAGTCAGGAGCTGCCAGAGACGCCAGACAGTCATGAGCTGCCCTACGGTCATGAGCTGCCCTACAGTCATGAGCTGCCCTACAGTCATGAGCTGCCCTCCAGTCATGAGCTGCCCTCCAGTCATGAGCTGCCCTCCAGTCATGAGCTGCCCTCCAGTCATGAGCTGCCCTCCAGTCATGAGCTGCCCTACAGTCATGAGCTGCCCTACAGTCATGAGCTGCCACCCAGTCATGAGCTGCCACCCAGTCATGAGCTGCCACTCAGTCATGAGCTGCCACTCAGTCCGGAGCTGCCCCTTATCCCGGAGCTGCTTCCCCTTATCCCGGAGCTGCTGCCCCTTATCCCGGAGCTGCTGCCCCTTATCCCGGAGCTGCGCCCCTTATCCCGGAGCTGCTGCCCCTTATCCCGGTGCTGGCCCTTATCCCGATGCTGCCCCTTCATTTAGGTGGGTTGAGTTGGAGGGTGGTCATTGGGAGGGGGATACGGAAGCGGGGAGTGACTATGGTGGGGTGGGGACCTCGCCCAGAGCCTGAGCCACCACCGTGGTCAGATGCCCACCCAGACCCTCCCCTAGACTTTGTGCTGGTACGCCCGGAGTTCCCACCTTAAGGGGGGGGTTATGTCACGTTCCTGACCTGTTTTCTCTTGTTTTGTATGTCTTTATTGGTCAGGGCGTGAGTGTTGGGTGGGCAGTCTATGTTTTCTATTTCTATGTTGGGTTTTGTGTTCGGCCTGGTATGATTCTCAATTAGAGACAGGTGTGTATCGTTTGTCTCTGATTGAGAGTCATACTAAGGCAGCCAGGGTTTCACTGGTGTTTTGTGGGTGTTTGTTTCCTGTGTTAGCGTTTGGGCCACACAGGACTGTTGGAGGTTAGTCACGTTTGTTGTTTTGTTTATTTGTAGTGTTTGTTGGTTTGCCATTAAAATCATGAATACCTCCTACTCCGCATCTTGGTCCGATCCATGCTCCTCCTCGTCTGAGGAGGAGAACGACATTGACAGCCGTTACAATAGTGCACTACATTTGACTAGAGCTCATAGGGCTCTGGACAAAGGTAGCACACTATACGGGGAAATGTGTGCCATTACGTGACACAGCCTAGGTAATGGCATGCTGGTGCTGGGCTCAGTCTCACTGGCCATATAAGCCAGGATTGGGAGGGTGAGGTGGGGCATTGCATGTTTGATCCTGTTGTAGGACTTCCGACCCCCACGCTCTTTCACTTTCAGGACTGGAGCATGCTTCTTGAACAGAGGGGGGGGCACGGGAGGCCAGAACAGCCGTAGTGGGGGGCCCTGAGGCAGATGGAAGGATGGAGTGAGAGGGGACTGTGGGGACGTAATTAATGTGACGTAACACACAGTAGTAGGTTAGCTAACACACTCAGTCAGCCTGACATCCCACCGCTGACACGCACACACACACACACTGCTGACACACACACACACAGACACACTGGGGTATACAGCAGGTTCCTATGAAAGCTATTTCAACCTATTTAAAGAAATTCACTTGCCCATTTGTGTGCTACAGTTCAGTCAGCCTTGTCATTGTAGTGTGTACTGGAATCACTCTGGGCAAGAGCATATGTTAAATGACTAGAATGGTCCTGGGTTAGTCCTACAACTGTCCTATATGGGGTGTTTGTGTTTTATTGAGTGGAGAGGAGAGGCAGATTCAGAGGACACACACGCACACCTGCGTCCGACGAGAAGGATATCCTGCTTTCACTGGAACCGACCCAGATCTACGCCTTTTGCGTGAAGAACAGACGCAGGAAAAGGGGCTGCAGATCGGGCAGCCTTCTGAGAATCCGTAGGCGAGCGAGTAAGCTCCCACTGCTATCCGTTCTTCTTGCTAACGTGCAATCATTAGAAAATAAAATTGATGACCTAAGATTAAGATTATCCTACTAACAGGACATCAAAAACTGTAACATCTTATGTTTCACCGAGACGTGGCTGAACGACGATACAGACAATATAGAGCTAGCGGGATGTTCCATGCACCGGCAGAACAGAGACGCTACCTCTGGTAAGATGAGGGGTGGGGGTGTGTGTCTATTTGTCAATAACAGCTGGTGCGCGATGTCTAATATTAAAGAAGTCTTGAGGTATTGCTCGCCTGAGAGTTCAAGAGAGTTCTCATCTATATTATTCGTAGCCGTCTATTTACCACCACAGAACGAAGCGGGCACTAAGACCGCTCTCAACCAACTCTATAAGGCCATAAGCAAATAAGAAAATGCTCACCCAGAAGCGGTGCTCCTAGTGGCCGGGGACTTTAATGCAGGCAAGTGGAGCGGGTCGAGAGTTTCAAGTTACTTGGTGTCCATATCACCAACGAACTATCATGGTCCAAACATACCAAGACAGTCGTGAAGAGGGCACGACAAAACCTTATCCCCCTCAGCAGACTGAAAAGATAGGCGTGGTCAGAGGAAAGCCCGTAAAATTGTCAGAGACTCCAGTCACCCAAGTTATAGACTGTTTTCTCTGCTACCGCACAGCAAGTGGTACCGGAGCGCCAAGTCTAGGACCAAAAGGCTCCTCAACAGCTTCTACCCCCAAGCCATAAGATTGCTGAACAATTAATAAAATCCCCACCGGACAATTTACATTGACCCACCCTTTTTGCACACTGGATGGTTATTATCTATGCATAGTCACTTCACTCCCACCTACATGTACAAATTACCTCAACTAACCTGTACCCCCGCACACTGACTCAGTACCGGTGCCCCCTGTATAAAGCCTCGTTATTCTTATTGTGTTACTTTTTATTTTAGTCTACTGGGTAAATATTTTCTTCACTCTTCTTGAACTGCACTGTTGGTTAAGGGCTCGTAAGTACGCATTTCACGGTAAAGTCTACACGGCGCATGTGACAAATAAAGTTTGACCTGATTTGATTTGATGCACTCAGGCACACGCACGCACGCACACACACACAGACAGATACACACACAAACACACACACACACACACACACACACAAACATAAACACAAATACAGTCATAAGCAGACCTGCCTCCTGTCCACTAATCTCATTTGATGTGTGTGTGAGATTACGTGGTGGAATCAATGTTTCCGGAAAAAACGTTTAATTCGACAGTCGAGTAAATTAAGAGATAGCCAGGTCACAGGAAGTTACGTAAGAAGAGGGAATTTTCCTCCCTAAATAGCAATAGATAGACGGGAACGGTGGCAGCGGCGCGGGGCTAAACTGATAAACAGAGAGTGGACTCCAGTCTTCAACGGGATGATGGGTAATGTGAAAGATACAGCGATGTGATTCGCCTACACGAGGACCTCATTCATATAATATATGACATTTTCCAGAAACTTTTATCTGAAGCAACTTACAGTCATGCGTGCATACATTTTACATATGGATGGTCCCAGGAATCGACCCCACTATCTTGGCATTGCCAGCATCATGCTCTACCAACTGAGCTACAGAGGACCATTGTTACCTAGTTCATTGGCTACAGAGGCAGTAAATGATGACTATCTTCCCCAAAGTTCCCATCAGTACAGGAAAGGTCCTCTGCCTGGGGATAAATCCATAATGGCACCCTATTCCCTACATATTTATTTAACCTTTATTTAACTAGGCAGTTAAGAACAAATTCTTATTTACAATGACGGCCTACCCCGGCCCTAACTCGAACAATGCTGGGCCAAATGTGCACCGCCCTATGGGACTCCCGATCACGGCCGGGTGTGATACAGCCCAGAATCGAAACAGGGTTTGTAGTGACGCTCTAGCACTGCAATGCAGTGCCTTGGACCGCTGCTCCACTCGGGAGCCCTGGTTCTGTGAACTACTTTTGACCAGGGGCCCTCAAAGGTAGTGTACTATGTAGGGAATAGGGTGCCATTTGAGACACACTTGGATAACAAGGCATGAGAACGCTCCGCCCCACTGAGTAATCTGTTATTCTGGTAAATCGTTATAGCAAAACGAACGGTCGCTTCCCCGAACCACTCCCCCACAACTCGAGTTTCCAGACAGGGTCTTTCTCCTTCAATCATTGGGTGTGTGGGGGGAGTAACCAAATAAAGACAACTACATTAAAGTACGGAGATACATGGAGATATCGTAATGCAGAGAGTATCCAATCAGTCACTTTCAGGAACCTACTGCAGGGCCCACCTTTACAATGGTATAGCATGTGTATGACAAGGGAGAAGACAGATTGGGTTTTTTATTTCCCTAACCAAAATAGAGTATGTCATGAAAATTACAGGGACGAAGCCCAAAATAAACACGTATATATGTAACACAGGGATGTAAAACCCAAACAAAAGAGCGAGGTGTAAACCTCTAATAAATACACGGGACGAGACCCATAAACAATACATGGGACGAGACCCGTAATAACAAGTGCACACTAACACGGTATGTAAACCGTAATACAATGTACAGTAAACGTAGCACGGAAGCCGATACCACAGAGCACAGGTACACACAAGACCAAAGGACATGGAACAACAATCGACAAGGACAATGGGGAACAGAGGGCACATACATACACATACTAATCAGGGGGAATGGGAACCAGGTGTGTGTAATGAGACAAGACAGTCCGGGGTTGGTGGTAATGATCCAGTTCAGTGACGTCTAGAAGGCCGGTGACGTAGACAACATCAAAGTGGGATCAAAATTATAATTTTAACCATGTTTTGAAGCTTTACAGTGTTTGTTTACAATGACATTGTTTCCATATTTAGAATATGTAAATTAACATAGTTTCAATCCCAAAATGTGTCCCAATTGGCACCTTTCAAAAAATGTATTATAAAAGAAAAAATCGCACCCATCCCCACACGAGATATTTCTGCATTTAATTTTAAATAAATATGATAACTTTTTCTAAAAACATGTTTTCACTTTTCATTATGTGTGAGAGAAAATCTAAAACGATTTCATACATTTTGAATTCAGGCTGTAACAAAATGTAGAATAAGTCAAGGGGTATGAATGCTTTCTGAAGGCACTGTAGTGCACTTTTTATACCCAAGCCCTTTGGGCCTAGCGACATTTTGGACACAGCCCCAGACCGAATACAGCTGTCCAAAAAGGTTGCTACTGTTCAGTTTCTCAGGCGAAATAACACACAAATCTAGCTGTTTGAAATTTTAATGTTCCGACAATGCCTTTCACATTTCCGTTGTTTATCTCCATTTCACATTGGCATCATGCTGCTTTGAATGTGTCAAAACCGCCTAAAATCTTCCTATATCTGTCAGTTGTAGGATGCATACTTCAAGTAGAAACAGTGGGTAATTGAACGACGCCAGGTATGAGAGGTAAAGGTACAATTGCACCCTTTGATGTCTTAACAATTCACAAACTTTCTCAGTGATCTAAACCAGCCCTTTCCGGTTTGACACCGAATTCTCCTCACATATGAGACTTATCGTTCAAAGTGTTTATTGGGCTCTGAATCCACGACAGGAAGAAAATGCAGTGGCAGTTATATGTTTGCTGTCTAAAGAAACTATGGCTTGGTGTCTTTGGGATTCAATTCAGTTCGGTTAAGAGAACAAAAAGTCCTATGTGGATTTACACTAGGGGTGACAAATGTTCTGAATCAATCACAGCTAGGAGAGATCCAGGGGAGGGGAGGCTGGTAACACTGCTAAAGGGGAGGGGGGATATAAAGAGAGTGTGTCCCAAATGGCAATCTATTTCCTACATAGTGCACTACTTTTGACCAGAGGGCCCTTGTCATAGTGGACTATGTAGGGAATATGGTGTCATTTGGGACTCAGCCTCTGGGACTATTAACTGGACTCGAGCACTGGTTTAGTGGTTGTCTATTACCTGTAAAGATCCTGTTGAAGACATATAAATCTCCCCTGGGACAGACACTCTGAAGAGCCAATCTCTAACAACAGTCAAGCAAGGGACACTCCAGGGAAAAATGTATTGAGGGGAGAAAAAACATTATTTTACTAATCCAATGGAGGAGTTGGAGTTGACCTCCTTGGGTCTCTTGAAGTCTCTTTTTGAAAAAAAAAGAATCATGTTTCCCTCATACTTCTCAATAAAAACTGAACTCGATCTAAATAATAACTGACTTGAATAAATGTTTAATTTGTAAATAAAACAGTTTTGTTAATGAGAGGTTGAGTTAAGTATATCCTCTTGTTAAAAAGTACAGTTTGAGGAAAGTTCAAGGATATTGTTCAAGTTCACAAGTTCGCTCCTTCCAGTCTTTGTTTTTGTGAGCATATGTTTGTGTGTATGTGAGTGTGCACACACGGACGAGCTTGTGTGTGTGAGCATGTGCACATCTGTGTGAAGGTCAGGTGCCTCGCGC
Organism: Salvelinus alpinus; assembly: GCF_045679555.1. Taxonomy (NCBI): domain Eukaryota; kingdom Metazoa; phylum Chordata; class Actinopteri; order Salmoniformes; family Salmonidae; genus Salvelinus; species Salvelinus alpinus. The sequence goes on from NC_092124.1 coordinate 2,691,837, forward strand.
TAAATATTGCCCACTATCCCTATGTACCTTCCATGGCCAGGCAAGTGTCCAGACGCTCCCACCCATCCCCAGCCTGGCAGCCTCTCCCTGGGACTGGGAGGTTGGCATCCACCCCTGGCTGTGCGGGGGACATTAGAGTGCATGGGCCTAGCCATCCATGCCAGGGAGAAGGAAGAGAGAAAGAGATTGAGAGAAAGAAATAAAGGGTGAGAGATATGAGAAAGAGAGAGAGGTAGAGAAAGAAATAATGAGAGAGCTGAGAGAGAGACAGAAAGGGCGAGAGAGAGCTGAGAGAGAGAAAGAGAGAGTGAAAGAGAGAGAGAGAGAGACAGGGACTATCCATGTCTGCAGCTGGAAGATGAGAGAAAGGGGCAGTGAGAGCGTGAGCAAGGTGACATATGGATGCTTGAGTTCCTGCAGACCCCCCTTCATTCTCTACCATTATCCCTCAGAGCCGATGGTGGAGAGGGGCCAGAGGGGCCCAGCCAGCAGGGTAACGACGGCAGATTGATAAGGTGCTTAGCCCCAACTGTGGAGCCTGTGGTGCTGCTACCCTGACAGAGAGAAAGAGAGAGATGGTGGTGGAGAGGAGAGGCTGGAGTCCAAGGCAACCAGCTGCTTCTGTGGGTTGAGCGAAGGACTCGGAGCCCCTCTGAGACCCACTTAGCCCCATACACACACCCGACAGCAGTGGCTGCTCCATCACGGCTGCAGCAACGGAGTGGAGGGAGGACTAGTGTCACCACTCCCAGGAGAAATACACCACATGGGGCTTGTCGATAATTGCGGTCATCCCGCACCGCCCTCATCCACCAATCCCAATTCATTACCAGTTGTTTATAACCATCGCAAAATAATAGAGGGGAAATAATAAAACAATTACAGGGGTACAAACATGTAATTACCATTCAGATCTCTCTCTTTCTCTCTCTCTCTCTCTCTCTCTGCCAGACGAGGATTGAGGGGCAGAGAGAGAGAGAGAGAGGGAGAGAGGGGGGGGGGGCTTTCATTAATTATTCAGGGCTGTTTAGGGCTGTTTAGTAGTATGTCAAGCCACAGTCCCCGGCCCCTAATTAAGATTAAGATCACTTGTCACAGTGCATGCACACTCACAAACACACACACACACACACTGCCGGGACCTTAGCTTTTTAATAGCAACAGGGGGAGTGGACAATTACGCTGCTTCATTGTGAGGAAAATACACACTTCGTGCACAAAAACACACATACGTACACACACACACACACACACACACACACACACACACACACACACACACACACACACACACACACACACACACACACACACACACACACACACACACACACACACACACACACACACACCATCCAACAGAGAGACCTGTTGCATTAGCGCCATTGCCCTAACATCCTAGCAGCTTGACATCACACCACGCGTCAGAGAGAGATAGAGGACTGTGTGTGTGAGACGGGCTTTCATCGAGGCAGGGCCACCACCTGCGCTCCTATACAGCACCATTACATGCATGAAGTATAATTACCCTGGCAGGCACAATGCAAACAGGGATTGTCACAGTGTGATTGTTTATGAGTCTCTATCGATTTACCCTCTCGCCGCTCAGAGATCATACTGAGACATACTGTCCTGGAAGGCTAGGTGAGTCCCAAATGGCACTATAACCCCTATATGGTGTACTACTCTTGATCAGGGCCCTGGAACCCTATTTCCTATATAGTGCACTACTTTTGACCAGAACCCAATGACAACCTATTGCTTATAGTGCACTACTTTTGATCTACTTTTTGTGCTTGGCAAAAAGTGGTGTATTATAAAGGGAATAGGGCTCAATTTGGAATGTGGCCGCTGTAGGCTTAGGCCAGGGTTCCCCAACTGGCAGCCTGTGGCCCGAATTTTGCTCGCGGGTGGTTTTATTTGGCCCACATGTTTTCTGAGCAAACAAAAAAACATTTGTTATACATTTTTTGGTGGGAAATGAAAGACTGTAAAAAAACTGGAAATCAGCTCCAAGTGGTTGTAATTTAAGGCTTCTTGCGGTCTACAAATGATTTGTAATCGTCCCGAAGCTGAATCTATTTGATGATCCTGAGTGGCTCCCGAGTGGCGTCACTGGATCTCAGTGCTAGAGGCGTAACTACAGACCCTGGTTCGATTCCAGGCTGTATCACAACCGGACGCGATTGGAAGTCCCATAGGACAGCACACAATTGGCCCAACGTCGTCTGGGTTAGGGTTTGGCCGGGGCCAGGGCCGCCATCGTAAATAAGAATTTGTTCTTAACTGACTTTGCCTTGTTAATTAAATAAAGGTGAAATAAATGTTTTTATAAAAAAATCCCTGACCTAGGCTCTATCCTCTAAATCAGAAGGCCTACTGTTCACGATGGGCGTATTGACATGACCCCCTTAGAGAGTTACTGTTGGCCTAGTTTTATCCACATTGACTGTCACTCTAGTAGACAACCAGTGTTGTGCAACTCTATGGGACTTATTAGTCAACATGCAATACGGAAGAGACTGGTGTGTGTGTGTGTGTGTGTGTGTGTGTATGATTGTTCGCGCAACTGCTCTGTGTGGCAGATAGATAGATAGATCAATTGCAATGATACAGTGTGTACTGTGCTGTGTTAGCAAAAAATGCATGATGTGATAGCAAACACACGCACAGACCCACAGACACACACACACACACTGACTCACACACCTCCAGAGAGTTACTGACATGCAGGATATAGATCTGCACAAAAGTGCGGGGAGGCTCGGTGATTTTCTCCTTCGCTCCTTTCAAGGTGATATATCTGCATGCATAATTGAAAACCAGGTGCATACAGGGTACCCCTTAACCATTTCAATAGGAATATAGTTCTCATTCCATTATCCGCCCTTTCAATTTCTATCTGCTTAGCGATAACATGTTTCTATTCCCCCGGTAGGATAAGCGGCGGCGGTTGGCGGGTCCCACCGGTCGCTCCTACGCCTGACACTGTCGCCATCGCATCACTTCCCGTTCCACCAGAGGAAGGAAGAAGAGTTGCATTCCTATGACAGTCGTCCCCCTACAATGGCTGCCTGAGTCTGGCTTTATAGAACCCCACTTTATCACTCAAAGGACATCAGCTTGCTCGATACAGGCCTGTCTGCCGTGTTGCCCTGTGCGAACGCATTTTGTGCATTTCCCCTAGCCTGGTCCTAGGTCTGTTTTTGCTGTCTTGGCATGGTCCTATGGTCATTGGCATGACAGCACAAACAGTTCTAGGACCAGCTATGCTATGCCCTTACAATGGCAAGAGGTTAAATCATAAAAAGGAAACCAAACTAATTGTGCTCTGTTTGGCATGACAGCACCAACAGATAGGACCAGGCTACATGTACACGGATATGCCTCTACAATGGAGAGAGGTTAACTCGAACAAAGAAAACCAATTCTGCTTATTTTTCAATAAATAGTTTTGATGTAAGAAATTAGGCTGAATAGGTATACCCTGTTTAATCTGTAATTCAGTCCAATTTGCCTACTTGTCTGTCCAGATTAAAGCTTTGACTAATCACCCAGGAGCCCTAAAATGTTGGACCTTTTAAGTACTTGCCCGACACATTATCCCTTACCTCAATAATTATTTGAACATGCACCATTTTAATTGGTGAATCATGTAAATTATAAAAAAGAGTGTATCAAACAAAAAGTGTGAGGTGGGTATTGACGTTTGCTGTGGTTCTCTCAAGTCAAGGACTTTGGAGTCGATACGATCGGCGTTTAAGTATGGTAATGCATTCAGTAAGGTAGCGTATTCATGCCTCAATAAAGCTAAGTTCCTATCTAGTGTGCTACTTTTGACCAGAGCCCAATGGTGCCCTATGGCCTGTGGACAAAAGTAGTGCACTACGGAACAGGGTGCCGTTTAGGACGCAGGATGATGCTGCTCCATCTAAAAGGCCTGGAGGTAAAACAACAGGATTAGCAGTGCCGGACAAACAGATCTTTAAATCATGCAGATGCTAATCTGAGGGCCTGGAGAGTGAAGGACTTGAGCTCCACTCGCTGTTAGATCGAGCAGATCTGCAGGAGAATCTTTTGGCGACGGTGGTGCTTATAAGGAGCAGAACGTAAAAGGAATGAGGAGTACACCTGGTTGAACATCAAATACTCAAGGTCAATTTTACACAATGAATATGATCGTGTATTCCACTTAGGAGGTGCTTCTATCCAAAGCAACTTACATGTACAGTTGAAGTCGGAAGCTTACATACACCTTAGCCAAATACAATTAAACTCCGTTTTACACAATTCCTGACATTTAATCCTAGTAAAAATGCCCTGTCTTAGGTCAGTTAGGATCACCACTTTATTTTAAGAATGTGAAATGTCAGAATAGTAGAGAGAATGATTTATTTCAGATTGTATTTCTTTCATCACATTCCCAGTGGGTCAGAAGTTTACACACACTCAATTCGTATATGGTAGCATTGCCTTTAAATTGCTTAACTTGGGTCAAACGTTTCGGGTAGCCTTCACAAGCTTCCCACAATAAATTGGGTGAATTTTGGCCCATTCCTCCTGACAGAGCTGATGTAACTGAGTCAGGTTTGTAGGCCTCCTTTTTTGCACACACTTTTTCAGTTCTGCCCACAAATTTTCTATAGGATTGAGGTCAGGGCTTTGTGATGGCCACTCTAATACCTTGACTTTGTTGTCCTTAAGCCATTTTCCCACAACTTTGGAAGAATGCTTGGTGTCAATGTCCATTTGGAAGACCAATTTGCTACCAAGCTTTAACTTCCTGACTGATGTCTTGAGATGTTGCTTCAATATATCCACATAATTTTCTATCCTCATGAAGCCATCTATTTTGTGAAGAGCACCAGTCCCTCCAGCAGCAAAGCACCCCCACAACATGATGCTGCCACCCCCGTGCTTCACGGTTGGGATGGTGTTCTTCGGCTTGCAAGCATCCCCCTTTTTCCTCCAAACATAACTATGGTCATTATAGCCACACAGTTATATTTTTATTTCACCAGACCAGAGTACATTTCTCCAAAAAGTACGATCTTTGACCCCATGTGCAGTTGCAAACCACAGTCTGGATTGTTTATGGAGGTTTTAGAGCAGTGGCTTCTTCCTTGCTGAGTGGCCTTTCAGGTTATGCCGATATAGGACTCGTTTTACTGTGGATATAGATACTTTTGTAAATGTTCCCTCCAGCATCTTCACAAGGTCCTTTGCTGTTGTTCTGGGATTGATTTGCACTTTTCGCATCAAAGTACGTTCATCTCTAGGAGACAGAACGCGTCTCCTTCCTGAGCGTTATGACGGCTGCGTGGTCCCATGTTGTTCATACTTGCTTAGTATTGTTTGTACAGATGAACGTGGTACCTTCAGGCATTTGGAAATTGTTCCCAAGGATGAACCAGACTTGTGGAGGTCTACAATTTTTTTCTGAGGTCTTGGCTGATTTCTTTTGATTTTCTCATGATGTCAAGCAAAGAGGCACTGAGGTTGAAGGTAGGCCTTGAAATACATCCACAGGTACACCTCCAATTGACTCAGATGATGTCAATTAGCCTATCAGAACTTCTAAAGCCATGACATCATTTTCTGGAATTTTCCAAGCTGTTTAAAGGCACAGTCAACTTAGTGTATGTAAACTTCTGACCCACTGGAATTGTGATACAGTGAATTATAAGTGAAATAATCTGTCTGTAAACAATTGTTGGAAAAATGACATGTGTCATGCACAAAGTAGATGTCCTAACCGACTTGCCAAAACTCTAGTTTGTTAACAAGAAACTCGTGGAGTGGTTGTAAAATGTTTTTTAATGGCTCCAACCTAAGTGTATGTAAACTTCCGACTTCAACCGTAGCTACAGTACAGCGAGGTAAAACATTGTAGCATGTGTATGTGTTCCCTGCGGGAACTGAACCGACGACCTTGGTGCTGCTACCAACTGAGCCACACAGGATTATGGCCACAATACCTGTGTAAAACATGTCATTGACAAAGGTTCACTGGGCTTTTGTTAACATGTCTTTCCCACTATCTTCAATTGGTTTTACACTCGAATAATTCCATAAACACTGCAAAAGGAGACTGTCATCTGGGCACAGGCAGTGCAAGCCAGGCAGGCAGCATCCCCCAGTTAAGATGTCACTGGGTATTTAACCACGCAGGCTGTGTGTTCGTAACAGACGTCTGAAGAAACAGGGAGAAAATGAGAAAATGGTTGCCAGCAGACTTGGCAAGAGGATGGATGGGAAGGATCATTTTCATAAGTTCTAATTTAACTACCGTGGCCCCGAAGGCTCCGTATTATCGCGAGCCAAGAATCGCTTTCGACCACTTTAGTCTGTTGCAGCCTTATGGCATCCGAGGGCCAAGAGTGATAGATCAGCAACACATACAATGCATGGATACGTCGACGTACAGAGACGCACACCCACACTACGGCTGTTAAACAGTCAAGGCATTACGAGATCTGAGAACATCTGAGAAAGAAACCAGAAAGGGATAAAGAGTGAAGAAGAGGAGCGACGTGGAACTAACATGATGAAGGCATAATACACATGTGTTGATGCGGAGTCAGACAATGTCAAGGCAGAAATAGAGAGGATGTGTCATTGGCAAGGAAAAGCGCACAAAAGTATACAATGGAGCCGCCTTCCATCCACATCTCTTGTGTATTATCGGAGGCGAATCGGAGGGAAAACAAGTAGAGAGACGGGAGGCAAAAATATCCCAAGTAATAGTCTAGAATTACAGACACCGCATCATATTAGGGAACTGAACAGGCAGCTGGAGGTTGTGTGTCCCTGATCCAAGGTACAAACCATTGTCATTGTGCTCTTGAGCAAAGAACTTAACCCCAAATTCCTCTCCATCGAGGGGTGCTGCTCTGTGGCTGACCCTGTGCTTATCTTATGAGTGTGTCTAAGGATGTTAGGGAAAAAGCTGACATTTTCAGTCTAACCGGACAGTATTTATTCCATTCTATTCCTCTCCCCATATTGTCCATGCAGCAGACTGGAAAGCGCCATTATCTCACTTGGACAACTACACAAGGCGTCTGTAAATGTAAATGAGAATGTCATTGCTGTTTTCTCAGTCAGCCACCAGTGCTGGCCATAACCCTGTATCGGCCACCAAAGCACTGCCCCACTATCTTTACTGATTTCTCTGAATTAGTATCTATTGTCCTTGAGAACTATTATACAACCATAGTGTTGGGAGATTTTAATATTCATGTTAACCACGAGACTGACTTTTTACTACCTTGTTGCCCATAGCACAAGATAATACTGAACGCATTATTAAGAAACGCTATCTTACATCTGAAGTCGCTACAGATTTTACTGAGTGTATGAACAATACTTCTATTCCCGCCTTCCTCTCGCGATGATTTTGTTGGCAACTTTAATAGCAAACCATTGATGCCGCAGCTCCAGTAAAGTTGAAAAGGGCCAACTCCAAACGGAGAGTCCCTTGGATGAGTGAGGAAACGAATACATTTAAGAGAAATTGCAGAAAGGCAGAGCGGAAGTGGAGACAGTCAAAGTTGTAGGTCCATTATGATATTCTGAGAGAGCAACTTGGCATTTATAACAAGGCAATTAGAAACGCCAGACGGGCTCATTTCTCGAACTTGATCACTAATAATCCGAATAATTTGAGAGTGCACCTCTCGACCCTTGATGACCTGATAAATCCTACCCCCTAAAAAACCTATGTGAACTTTCCTCCACATCTAAATGTGATGAGTTTGTGGCATATTTTAGAGATAAGATAACAAACATTAGGCTGGGTATCAGTCAAGCAAGACCTGATGAGAAGTGCGATGATATGTGCCCTAGCCCACCACGCAATGGCACTGTGGATTTATTTTCCCTGGTTGACACAGACGTGCTCAGGAAAGTGATATCACAACTTAAGCCTTCTACCTGCCTTCTCCATCCTATCCCCACCACCTTCTTCAAAACTGTGCAACTATTGTTAATCCCTCCCTGCCATGGTGAAACCCCTTCTGAAGAAAAGTCATCTAGATTCTTCAGCTTTTAGCAATCTTCGGCCAATCTCCACCCTTCCACGCTTAAGCAAAATTCTTTCAAAATTGGTTTTCAAACAGCCAAAGGATTTTTTTAAGTGCCAAATGTATTTTTGAAAAATTCCAATCTGGTTTTCGGGCCCGCCACAGCACAGAGTAGTTTTTTTCCCCGTGAAGCACATTGTGAAGTATAAATAACACGATTTGATTTGAATAAGGGTTAAAAAAAAAAAAGACTAGAGTAAACTAATCAACATAAATCACTTCCTAGATCTTACTCCCACGGGCCAATGAATACAGGGCATACAAAGAAGACTTATAGAAAGAGCCTGTGTCTGTGTGCTAGTTTACCCGACAAAGTGAGGCGTGTTTCTCGTTTGTGCTGTTAGTCTTAGTTTCCTTGGGACATCATCATCATCATCATCACCATCATCTCTGTCCCTGGCATTAGGGTTCTCTCTAGTCCCTCTGGTCCAGCTCTCGTCATGGTTACGTATTATCGTTCACATGGGAGAGCAGCACAGCAGTGACCCACTGACTCCAAAGCTTACAGATAATGAGGAGGAATAATAGGGCGATAATGCAGAGCTGGGCTGTCCCAAATGGCACCCTATTCCCTATATACAGGCCCAGCTCAAAAGTGGTGCACTGCATAAGGAATAGGGTGCCATTTGTTATGCACGCACGGTCTTAGAGACTTGTTTCTGGAACTAATCCTTTGGGAGTGAAAATAGTAGAGCGCGTAACTCTGAGCATATCAAATGATAAAAGTATTCTGGTCCAAAATTGTAACTTGGTATCTGCAGGGGCGTAACGAGCACCAATTTTTTTTTATTGACGCCAATGCAGTGTGACTAGAGCAAACGTCTGAGAAATGCATACAGATTTAAAGTTAGGATTCTGCCCTAAGTGTGCTTTATGGTTAGAAGCCTGAGTTGTTCCTGGATACCTGACCGCACCCTTAGACAAAAAGGTGCTATCTGGGTACTTTGGCTGTCCCCTTAGAAAAACCCTTTGAAGTACACGTTTTGGTTCCAGGTAGAACCTTTTTTCGGGTTCCATGTATAAACCTTTCCACAGGGGGATTGACAAGGAACCCAAAAGGGTTCTACCTGGAACCAAAAAGGGTGCTCCTATGGCAACAGCCGAAGAACCCATTTGGAACCCTATTCTCTGAGAGTGCAGAAAGAAGTAAGTAAACATTTTCCGAGCCAAAGCGGTAGGAACCGCCTGAATCTGTAGCGTGAGGCAGCTTGATGTTCAAGTACACCCCGTAGAGAGGACGCTAGTCTGCCACAGGGCCGTACCCCAAAAGACTCTAAAAATGGGACCAAATGCATCTCTGCTTGGCACTCAGAACAAAGGAGATGGATTGGGTCCCATTTTTTGAGTATTTAGTATGACTCAACTGGGAATTGAACCACAAACCTTCCAATCTCAGAGAGGACACAACACAAGGCCACTGAGTTGGCTCGGTTTCCAATGGTACTGTCACAAAACTGCTGTCACCTGAACAAACCTTCATTACGCATGCATTGTGGGAAGAGGAATACTCAGAGGACATACACACACACGCACGGACACACATGTTCACAACTGTTTGCCCAACATTTATGTGTGTGTTTGGTAAGTGCCTCAGCCACACGCACACGCACACAATCGCCTCGCCCCCCCCTATGGTGCGTCCATCCCTTTTCCCTCCATCCATCACTCTGTTTACTATCCCTCCCTGCACCAGTCTCTCTCTCCTTTTCCCTCCCGTTCTACTGTAGATGAATAAACCAGGCCTGCTACAGCTGAATACATGTGGGATGCTATCTCCTGCCAAACACACATCAAATACCGGCCTTATAGCTTCAGTAGACTTTCCCGCAAACAGTCAGCGGCTGAAAAGAAAACGCAAGATACGAGCAAAAAATAATAGACAAATATAGGGCAAAAAAAGTGAGAGAGAGAAAAGAGAGAGGGAGAGGATCGGAGTCAGGCGGAGTCAGGGCTGGGTGTATTTTTTTTTCTGCTGCGGAGGACTGCACATTGTGTTTTCCGTCTGTAGGAAACAAGGTGTTTTGCCTCCGTCTACAATGCAAACTTTGAGCGAAGGAGCTTAGCGACATGGAGATTGGAATTTGAGCTCGGCCGTTTGTAATCTTTCCTGTTTTGGTTTTGTCTCAAATCCCTGGGCTGTGAGCCGGCAGACGTATTCACCATGAGCAGAGGATACGCTACCCTATGCCTGGACTACCTGCTGTGTGTGCATGTGTCTGTGCCTGTGCGTTTGCCTGTGCGTTTGCGTGTGCGTGTGTGTGTACGTGTGTTTGTGAAGTCTGTCTGTTAGTTTGTTTAAACACGGCATCAACACTTTTCAAAGTAGCTTTGGATGTGCGGCCAAAACCAGCTGGATTTCCCGGGAGCAGGATGCCACAACACTGTCTCCTCTCCTTCTCACTGTGAAACTCTCTGTCCCTGCTCCCTGCCTGCCAAACGCCTGATCTGAGAACAGTGTTTAGAGTTTAGCCCAAGCCATGGGTCTCAACTTAACTATCATCCTGGCTCAGTGTGTGTGTGTGTCTATGTGTGCCTGTGTGTCTCTGTGTGTGTGTGTGCGTGCGCGTACGTGTCTGTGTCTGTGCGTGTGCGTGTTCGTGTGTGCGCACGCTGTGTGAACAGCCTCAGTGGACGGATGCCCCTGGAGTGTGGTAGGAACGACGTTGACTTCAAGGATGGCTAATTGAAGGAGAGGATTCTTGCTATGCGCCCACTCTCCTACTGGAAACTCTGCTCCCCCAAAACGCTTTGTGCAGGGAAGAAAGAGACGGAAAGAAGTGGGGAAAACACGGTATAGGATCTGAGTCTGTCCCTTGCTGAGGGACAATGTGGCCGAATGTGTGAACGAGGGAAGACCAGGGCAGAACAAGGGAGAGGTTCCCCAACGGCCAAGTCAACATCTATGCTTTTCTATGCTATTCTATGCCATGCTATACTTTGCAATGCTATGCTATGCAATGTTACGCTATGCAACGTCTAAGTCAAGTCTATGCCATGCTATACTTTGCAATGTTATGCTATGCAATGTTACACTATGCAATGTCTAAGTCAAGTCTAAGACAACGTCTATGCTTTGCTATGCTATTCTATGCCATGCTATACTTTGCAATGCTATGCTGTGCTATGTTACGCTCTGTCCTCCCAAGATGGCATAGCCGTCAGACGTCCTTTGTACTCGTCTTGTCGTGTCCCGTATATATATATATTTACACCTTTCTTCACATATCTTTTATATATTTTCTTTTCCAATAACTCAACTTCAAAACACTCTCCTGCAACCCGCCTCACCAATTAAAAAAAAAAAAAGTAGTATTTACCTCAAATCTGGAATCCACAATAGAAGCTAGCCGGAAGCTAACCAGAAGCTAGCCAGAAGCTAGCCAGAACAGAGCCAGAAGCTAGCCAGAAGCTAGCCAGAAGCTACCAAGAAGCTAGCCAGAAGTTAGCCAGTTTACTGTCTGTACATTATACCTTGAAGCTATTTTATCGGCCCCAGAAACCTCATTTTACTCTCTGTTCTAGATGTTCTCGACGACCAATTCTCATAGCTTTTAGCCGTACCCTTATCCTACTCCTCCTCTGTTCCACTGGTGATGTAGAGGTGAATCCAGGCCCTGCAGTGCCTAGCTCTACTCCTATTCCCCAGGCCCCAGACTTCTTTAACCGTAATAGCCTTAGTTTCATGCATGTTAACATTAGAAGCCTCCTCCCTAAGATTGCCAACCCGGATGTTCTAGCCGTGTCTGAATCCTGGCTTAGGAAGCCCACCAAAAATTCGGACATTTTCATCCCTAACTACAAGATTTTCAGACAAGATAGAACGGCCAAAGGGGGCGGTGTTGCAATCTACTGCAAAGATAGCCTGCAGAGTTCTGTCCTACTATCCAGGTCTGTACCCAAACAATTTGAACTTCTACTTTTAAAAATCCACCTCTCTAAAAACAAGTCTCTCACTGTTGCCGCCTGCTATAGACCACCCTCTGCCCCCAGCTGTGCTCTGGACACCATATGTGAACTGATTGCCCCCCATCTATCTTCAGAGCTCGTGCTGCTAGGCGACCTAAACTGGAACATGCTTAACACCCCAGCCATCCTACAATCTAAGCTTGATGCCCTCAATCTCACACAAATTATCAATGAACCTACCAGGGACCACCCCAAAGCCGTAAACATGGGCACCCTCATAGATATCATCCTAACCAACTTGCCCTCTAAATACACCTCTGCTGTTTTCAACCAAGATCTCAGCGATCACTGCCTCAATGCCTGCATCCGTAATGGGTCAGCGGTCAAACAACCTCCACTCATCACTGTCAAACGCTCCCCGAAACACTTCAGCAAGCATGCCTTTCTAATCGACCTGGCCGGGGTATCCTGGAAGGATATTGATCTCATCCCGTCAGTAGAGGATGCCTGGTTATTTTTTTTAAATGCCTTCCTCACCATCTTAAATAAGCATGCCCCATTCAAGAAATTTAGAACCAGGAACAGATATAGACCTTGGTTCTCTCCAGACCTGACTGCCCTTAACCAAGACAAAAACATCCTATGGCGTTCTGCATTAGCATCGAACAGCCCCCGTGATATGCAACTTTTCAGGGAAGCTAGAAACCAATATACACAGGCAGTTAGAAAAGGCTAGCTTTTTCAAGCAGAAATTTGCTTTCTGCAACACAAACTCAAAAAAGTTCTGGGACACTGTGAAGTCCATGGAGAATAAGAACACCTCCTCCCAGCTGCCCACTGCACTGAAGATAGGAAACATTGTCACCACTGATAAATCCACTATAATTGAGATTTTCAATTAGCATTTTTCTACGGCTGGCCATGCTTTCCACCTGGCTACCCCTACCCCGGTCAACAGCACTGCACCCCCCACAGCTACTCGCCCAAGCCTTCCCCATTTCTCCATCTCCCAAATCCAGTCAGCTGATGTTCTGAAAGAGCTGCACAATCTGGACCCCTACAAATCAACCGGGCTAGATAATCTGGACCCTTTCTGTCTAAAATGATCTGCTGAAATTGTTGCCACCCCTATTACTAGCCTGTTCAACCTCTCTTTCGTGTCGTCTGAGATTCCCAAATATTGGAAAGCAGCTGGGGTCATCCCCCTCTTCAAAGGGGGAGACACACTAGACCAAAACTGCTACAGACCTATTTCTATCCTACCCTGGCTTTCTAAGTTCTTCGAAAGCCAAGTCAACAAACAGATTACCGACCATTTCGACTCCCACGATACCTTCTCCACTATGCAATCTGGTTTCAGAGCTGGTCATGGGTGCACCTCAGCCACGCTCTAGGTCTTAAACGATATCTTAACCGCCATCAATAAGAAACAATACTGTGCAGCCGTATTCATTGACCTGGCCAAGGCTTCGACTCTGTCAATCACCACATCCTCATCGGCAGACTCGATAGCCTTGGCTTCTCAACTGATTGCCTCACCTGGTTCACCAACTACTTCTCTGATAGAGTTCAGTGTGTCAAAGTGGAGGCTCTGTTGTCCGGGCCTCTGGCAGTCTCTATGGGGGTGACACAGGGTTCAATTCTTGGACCGACTCTCTTCTCTGTATACATCAATGATGTCGCTCTTGCTGCTGGTGAGTCTCTGATCCACCTCTACGCAGACGACACCATTCTGTATACTTCTGGCCCTTATTTGGACACTGTGTTAACAACCCTCCAGGCGAGCTTCAATGCCATACAACTCTCCTTCCATGGCCTCCAATTGCTCTTAAATACAAGTAAAACTAAATGCATGCTCTTCAACCGATCGCTGCCTGCACCTGCCCGCCTGTCCAACATCACTACTCTGGACGGCTCTGACTTAGAATATGTGGACAACTACAAATACCTAGGTGTCTGGTTAGACTGTAAACTCTCCTTCCAGCCACACAAACATCTCCAATCCAAAGTTAAATCTAGAATTGGCTTCCTATTCCACAACAAAGCATCCTTCACTCATGCTGCCAAACATACCCTCGTAAAACTGACCATCCTATCCATCCTCGACTTCGGCGATGTCATTTACAAAATAGCCTCCAATACCTTACTCAATAAATTGGATGCAGTCTATCACAGTGCCATCCATTTTGTCACCAAAGCCACATATACTACCCAACATTGCAACCTGTACGCTCTCGTTGGCTGGCCCTCGCTTCATACTCGTCGCCAAACCCACTGGCTCCAGGTCATCTACAAGACCCTGCTAGGTAAAGTCCCCCCTTATCTCAGCTCGCTGGTCACCATAGCAGCACCCACCTATAGCACGCGTTCCAGCAGGTATATCTCCCTGGTTACCCCCAAAACCAATTCTTCCTTTGGCCGCCTCTCCTTCCAGTTCTCTGCTGCCAATGACTGGAACGAACTAGAAAAATATCAGAAACTGGAAACACTTATCTCCCTCACTAGCTTTAAGCACCAGCTGTCAGCGCAGCTCACGGATTACTGCACCTGTACATAGCCCATCTATAATTTAGCCCAAACAACTACCTCTTTCCCTACTGTATTCATTTATTTATTTTGCTCCTTTGCACCCCATTATTTCTATCTCTACTTTGCGCATTCTTCCACTGCAAATCAACCATTCCAGTGTTTTACTTGCTATATTGTATTTACTTCGCCACCATGGCCTTTTTTTTGCCTTCACCTCCCTTATCTCACCTCACTTGCTCACATTGTATATAGACTTATTTTTCTACTGTATTATTGACTGTATGTTTGATTTACTCCATGTGTAACTCTGTGTTGTTGTATGTGTCGAACTGCTTTGCTTTATCTTGGCCAGGTCGCAATTGTAAATGAGAACTTGTTCTCAACTTGCCTACCTGGTTAAATAAAGGTGAAATAAATAAATAAAATAAATAAAAATGCAATGTTATGCTATGCAATGTTATGCAATGCTATGCAATGTTACGCTATGCAATGTTATGCTATGCTATGCTATGCTTACATGGGGGAAATAACAGTGATTGACAGCCTTCAATCTACGGTGCCATGTGACATTATGCACTGGTTATACATGTGATCTGTAGAGGTTAGGAGTGAAGTTTAAAGGTATCCTTCAAGTATGGTGTTACCCCTTCAACTGGGATGTCAAAAACCCACTTCTCCCAGTACACTGACAACCCACAGCTAACACTAACAGTGTCCGGTAACACATCTTGAGAGCAGTGAGGGTCCACAGGTAGCCTGGGCTGAACAGTGGTGATCTACAGAGAGAGAGAGAGAGAGAGAGAGAGAGAGAGAGAGAGAGAGAGAGAGAGAGAGAGAGAGAGAGAGAGAGAGCAGAGAGAGAGAGAGAGAGAGAGAGAGAGAGAGAGAGAGAGAGAGAGAGAGAGAGAGAGAGAGAGAGAGAGAGAG
This sequence comes from Salvelinus alpinus, assembly GCF_045679555.1. NCBI lineage: Eukaryota > Metazoa > Chordata > Actinopteri > Salmoniformes > Salmonidae > Salvelinus > Salvelinus alpinus. The sequence goes on from NC_092124.1 coordinate 2,707,283, forward strand.
AGAGAGAGAGAGAGAGAGAGAGAGAGAGAGAGAGAGAGAGAGAGAGAGAGAGAGAGAGAGAGAGAGAGAGAGAGAGAGAGAGAGAGAGAGAGAGAGAGAGAGAGAGAGAGAGAGAGAGAGAGAGAGAGAGAGAGAGAGAGAGAGAGAGAGAGAGAGAGAGAGAGAGAGAGAGGGATCTTTATGGATCCAACACTGGGAAGAAAACAACAGTGAACACTACGGATGGATCCAGAATGTGCAGAAGGCCAAGAGGGATCAGTATGGATCTGAATTTGGCGGGATCTATGTAGACTGACTGTGCACTGATAGTCCCATGGTTACGCTGTCCACTCACCACACTCTACCCGGCGGAGAAACATTATTGTCTCTCTCACACACACGCACACACAGACACACACACACACACGCACCGGCTATTCACCTCGCGAGCCGTGGGGCAACAAACAACCAACGCTACTCTATCTCCTCTGGTCATGTCTCATTACTCATCAGCTAGTCTACTGCCTCTTCATATTGCTATCGTCTGACAGGTGCATTTGTCTGAGGAGAATGAGATAAACTGACTGGGGTGTATGTGTGTGTCGGGGGGGGGGGAGTGTGCGTGTGTATTTGTGAGGCCACGTCTCCGGCAGTGGTAATTAAGAGGTGTGTGTCTGCTGGCGGGAGGCCTGGTGGAGGTTGGAATAAGTGGTGGAGTGGAGTTTTATCGAGCCCAGCAGGGTGCCTGTCGATCGGACCGCCGCCGGCGCACTATGTCCTTATCTAGCAGCACACCTTGGGGATATGGGCTCGGCTGTTGAGTATCGACCGGAGCTGGGGCGACATTTTGTGTTGAGGATAGTATAGAGAATACTTGTTGATCTAGAGAGGTGGGGACGGGGAGTTTATAAGGGGTGTGTGTTCTTGTGTTCAATGTGTACAGGTGGCCATGTGTGAAAGTGTGTACGCCTGGTTCTGCGTGTGTCTGCATCCATGTATGTGCAAACTACTGTAAGTGCACGCACGCACGCGCACACACACACCTCCACTTATGTCATGCTAACATGTGTTCTAAGGCGGTGCAGATCACTGTACTCAGTGGAAAGGACATCATTTCCTTCTCTCTCCTACCAGTTTCCTTCTACAGGCAATAAAGGCCCATTTCAGGTGTTCAGAACAGAACACCCACATGCTCAAGTGCCCAGGCAGCAAGGTGAGTCAGAGAGAGGGAGGGCTCATCTTGCTCTGAGGCAAGAGAGAGAGGGAGGGCTCATCTTGCTCTGAGGGAAGAGAGAGAGGGAGGGAGGGCAGGGGGAGCGGGAGGGAGAGGGAGGCAAGAGTGGGAGAGAGACAGAACGGGAAGCAAGAGAGAAAAAAACAAGATAGAGGGAGGGAGAGCGAGAAGGGAAAAAGGCAAAGTGCTAAAAAGAGAGAGCGAGATCAAGGAGGAGAGAAAGAGCGAGGACAAAAGAAAACTCGAAAGGGAGAGAGACTGACAGGAGACGGTGAGGATAGTGAAGAGTGTACAGATTGATACAGCAATTACCAGGAAAGTATTCCTCGGCGTTGGAATACATCTACATATATTAGAGCACTGCAGCCTCGCTCCTTTGCCACTGTCTCTGCCGGAGAGGAGGAGAGTGGCGAGCATTCTCAGACCGCCACGAAGCGCCCTCAAAAGGGCAGCCACACTCCCGTGGAAAAGCCTCTCCACTAAGTATGCCGCTCACTCAGACATCCTCTGAACTGTTCCTAACTTCCCGTCTGCTCACGCGGAGATAGAGGGAGATACATTTTAGTCATTTTAGCAGACGCTCTTATCCAGAGTAACTTCCAGTAGTGAGTGGATAAATTTTTTCGTACTTGTCCCCCGAGGGAATCGAACCCACAACCCTGGCGTTGCAAGTGCCATGCTCTACCAACTGACACTCGTACATGTTCAAACAAATACACAAGGGGACGCGGGCATGCACACACACACACACACACACACACACACACACACACACACACACACACACACACACACACACACACACACACACACACACACACACACACACACACACACACACACACACACACACACACTTACTGCTCCTACACATGACGCCAGCTTTTTTACACAGTCAGACTATTCCATATGTCCCTAATCACTTCCCCTTGGTGGGTGTAGGCGACGAGGCACACTCCCTACTGAGTAACGGAGAGTGAGGGGAGGGGATGCTGTTGTTACTATTACACACGCACAAACAAACACAAATGCACACACACACTAATTGCTACGCTAGGCTAGTGCAAGGGCTATCCAGTTATGGAACATAATGGATGTGGATAAAAGGCTAGGTGGGTAGGATCCCTGTAAGCCCTGCATCAATACAGTCAATATAGTATGTAGCTACAGGCACCATTATAGATATATTATATATATATTAAATATATAATACATATATATATATATAACACCATGTATAGAGGCTGTTATGTAGGTAAGTACCTTGTTGATGCTGCACTGAATGTCCCAAACACACACACACACACACACACACACACACACACACACACACACACACACACACACACACACACACACACACACACACACACACACACACACACACACACACACACACTGACAGATAAAGAACAGCATGGCAGGTAGAAAATAATGTCTCACACCTATACAGCAGCAGACAGAAAGTATCTGAGCAGAGAACAGCCGGGAGGACGAATGGATGAAAACAGCAACAGCATCACACGTCAAATAATCCAGAGTGACTTGGATCTCTGCCGCAGGCTCCACGGCACTGCACCATGCGTACGCATGAACCTATGTGTGTGTGTGTGTGTGTGTGTGTGTGTGTGTGTGTGTGTGTGTGTGTGTGTGTGTGTGTGTGTGTGTGTGTGTGTGTGTGTGTGTGTGAGAGAGAGAAGCGCCTCTCCAGCCAGCTCAGGAGGAAACGAGGGAGGAGGGGAGAGAAAAGCTGACTGGGGTCTCTCAGTGAGCAGCTGGAGAAGAGGCTGAATGAGAACGTATCCGTCTACTAGCCACTGGACGAAAGGTCAGGGGTCAACACACACCCACTGAAGACCAACAGCATTCCCATTGGTCAGCTGAGCAGCACCTAGTAGTTAGTTAGCAGTGGAGCATTTCATCCGTAAGAGTCTATTGACTCACCCGTGCGTCAATCTAAGTAGCACGATAAACAAATCCCCATCCAAATCAGTCGTTTTAAGCTAGAGATATCCGTTTTTTGGGCTGCGTCTCAATCCACCGGAAGGCGGTTGAGCTACAGCGGTGTTTGTGTGACCATGTAGCGTCCGAACGGTGTCACGGGACTCGTCTGAAGTCGGCAACGCCGATGTGCCAACCTCTTGTCTTTAGCTTCCGAACCGTTTGAGCTACAAACTAATATGACCCCACTATGGAAAGGAGAGAACATGGGGGTGTTCTAGGTTTTTGTGACAACAAAAATATGGGGTTAAATATGTGTCCAAAAATAGTACAATATTTCCTGAGCATTCTTATATTTCCTAGATATAGGACACTTCGAAACCTTACTCCGTATGATTTCTTTTTGGAGTATATTTTTTGCCATTCAGTGCGTTTCTATGGGCTACAGCAGTAAAGATCAAATTCTATATTTTATTAAATACTTTCTAAATACCTAAAGGCGTCCTAAGAAAAATGTAATAGCTAAATGCCAACGGCTTAGACTTTTAGAGGTTAAATAGACCTATAACATCTAAACCAAACACCAGGAGTTGTGTATCCTAGTCTACATCTCATTAACGCTATAGTACTAGCTAGAGGTGTAGAGCGGGCTCTCTCCCTGGTCTCTCTCTCTCTCTCTCTCTCTCTCTCTCTCTCTCTCTCTCGCTCTCTCTGGTCTCTCTCTCTCTCTCGCTCTCTCTCTCTCGATCTCTCTGGTCTCTCTCTCCCTCTCTCTCTCTAAGCAATGAAGAAAGAAGCCACTGGAAAAGGGATACAAATAATAATAATAAAAAATATATATATATTAAAAAAGACTTGATTAAAAAGTGATACAACAATGCCCCCTGCTGGTGATCTGGATGTACTGTGGTGGCACCTGTTTCTGCCTTTCCACTTCAGGTAGAGGGTCAAATAGATTTAAACAGACGTCTGATAGCAGCAAAGCAAATGTGACACGTAACCGATCCTGCCGTATTAATATATGCTGTCCAAATGTGTGTGTGTCAGTGGAGGCTGCTGAGGGGAGAACACCTCATAATAACGTCCGGAACAGAGTAACTGGAATGGCCCCAAACACCTGGAAACTATGTGTTTGATACCATACCACTAATTCCGCTCCAATCATTACCATGAGCCCATCCTTAAGGTGCCACCAACCTCCCGTGTGTGTGTGTGTGTGTGTGTGTGTGTGTGTGTGTGTGTGTGTGTGTGTGTGTGTGTGTGTGTGTGTGTGTGTGTGTGTGTGTGTGTGTGTGTGTGTGTGTGTGTGTGTGTGTGTGTGCGTGCGTGCGTGCGTGCGTGCGTGCGTGCGTGCGTTTGTGTGTGTGCTTGCGTCTGCTTGTGTGTGTGTGTGTTTGGTTTGTGTGTGTGTGTGTGTCCAGCAGCTCAAAAGCCGGAGTCTCATCTCATTTGCTACTAGAAGGGTAAAAGGGATTGACTGAGGGGAGATTTGAGGCAATCATTTTGATGTGAAATGCAATTACATTAAAAAGCTCTGCAGGGCGCCGACAGAGGCATTTTTCCTCCCTCATCTTACTCCACTCATATCAACTAATGGAAGACAGCAGCACAAGGAAACAGGTCCTTGTAGAATGTCAAGATGGCGCCGGATGGGAGGGCTGCCGTCTTATCGGCTCTTAATTATCGGCTATTTTTTAAATATTTTTTAAATATCTTATTTTGTACATAATGTTGCTGCTACAGTATTTATCACCGAAAAGAGCTTCTGGACATCAGAACTGGGATTACCTCAAATTGGATGAGGATTTCTTCTTCAATGAGACGGACGCGAGGGATATACTACAGACACCTGACCAGGAAAAGGAAAGGTTGGTTCCGCGGGTAGAGATCAGGACGCATTGTGAGGATCAGGTGACGAGTGGCTAATCTGCCCTTGACTTCCGTTCTGCTAGCTAACGTTCAATCCCTGGAAAATAAATGGGACGAACTGAAAGCACGTATATCCTACCAACGGGACATTAAAAACTGCAATATCTTATGTTTCACGGAGTCGTGGCTGAACAACGACATTAAGAACATACAGCTGGCGGGTAATACACTCTATCGGCAGGACAGAACAGCAGCCTCTGGTAAGACACGGGCGGGGGCCTATGCATATTTGTAAACAATAGCGGGTGCACCATATCTAAGGAAGTCTCAAGGTTTTGCTCGCCTAAGGTAGAGTATCTCATGATAAACTGTAGACCACACTATCTACCTAGAGAGTTTTCATCTATATGTTTCGAAGCTGTCTACATACCACCACAGACCAATGCAGGCACTAAAACCGCACTCAATGAGCTTTATACCTCCATAAGCAAACAGGAAAACGCTCATCCAGAGGCGGCACTCCTAGTGGCCAGGGACTTTAATGCAGGGAAACTTAAATCAGTTTTACCTCATTTCTACCAGCATGTTAAAGGTGCAACCAGAGGGGAAACAATTCTAGACCACCTTTACTGCACACACAGACACGCGTACAAATCTCTCCCTCCATTTGGCAAATCTGACCATAATTCTATCCTCCTGATTCCTGTTTACAAGCAAAAATCTACTCGGCCTATAAAAAAGTGGTCAGATGAAGCAGATGCTAAACTACAGGACTGTTTTGCTAGCACAGACTGCAATATGTTCCGGGATTCTTCCGATGGCATTGAGGAGTACACCACATCAGCCACTGGCCTTATCAATAAGTGCATCAAGGACGTCGACCCCACAGTGACTGTACGTACATACCCCCAACCAGAAGCCATGAAGTACAGGCAGCATCTGCACTGAGCTAAAGGTTAGAGCTGCCGCTTTCAAGGAACGGGACTCTAACCCTGGAGCTTATAAGAAATCCTGCTATGCCCTCCGACGAACCATCAAATCGTATTACACCGGCTCCGACGCTCGTCGGATGTGGCATGGCTTGCAAACTATTACATAGTAATACTACAAAGGGAAGCACAGACGAAAGCTGCCCAGTGTCACGAGCCTACCAGACGAGCTAAATAACTTCTATGCTCGCTTCGAGGCAAGTAACACTGAAAAATGCATGAGAGCATCAGCTGTTCTGGACGACGGTGTGATCACGCTCTCCACAGCCGATGTGAGTAAGACCTTTAAACAGGTCAACATTAACAAACCCGCAGGGCCAGACGGACTATTAGGACGTGTACTCCGAGCATGCGCTGACCAACTGGCAAGTGTCTTCACTGACATTTTCAACCTCTCCCTGCGTCTGTAATACCAACATGTTTCAAGCAGAACACCATAGTCACTGTGCCCAAGAACACTAAGGTAACCTGCTTAAATGACTATAGACCCGTAGCACTCACGTTTGTAGCCATGAAATTCTTTGAAAGGCTGGTCATGGCTCACATCAACACCATTGTCCCAGAAACCCTAGACCCACTCCAATTTGCATACCGCCCAAACAAATCCACAGAATATGCAATCTCTATTGCACTCCACACAGCCCTTTCCCACCTGGACAAAAGGAACACCTATGTGAGAATATTGTTCATTGACTACAGCTCAGCGTTCAACACCATTGGGCCCTCAAAGCTCATCACTAAGCTAAGGACCCTGGGACTAAACACCTTCCTCCGCAACTGACAGGCCGCCCCCCCAGGTGGTAAGGGTAGGTAACAACACATTCGCCACGCTGATCCTCAACACGGGGGCCCCTCAGGGGTGCGTGCTCAGTCCCCTCCTGTACTCCCTGTTCACTCATGACTGCCCGGTCAGGCACGACTCCAACACCATCATAAGGTTTGCTGATGACACAACAGTGGTAGGCATGATCACCGACAATGATGAGACAGCCTATAGGGAGGAGGTCAGAAACCTGACCGCGTGGTGCAAGGACAACAACCTCTCCCTCAACATGATCAAGACTAAGGAGATGATTGTGGACTACAGGAAAATGAGAACCAAGCACGCCCCCATTGTCATCGACAGGGCTGTAGTGGAACAGGTTGAGAGCTTCAAGTTCCTTGGCGTCCACATCACCAACAAACTAACATGGTCCAAGCACACCAAGACAGTCGTGAAGAGGACACGACAAAACATATCCCCCCTCAGGAGACTGAAAGGATTTGGCATGGGTCCTCAGATCCTCAAAAGGTTTTACAGCTGCACCATCGAGAACATCCTGACGGGTTGCATCACTGCCTGGTATGGCAACTTCTCGGTCATCCAGGACCTCTATACCAGGCGGTATCCGAGTAAGGGCCTAAAAATGGTCAAAGACTCCAGACACCCTAGTCATAGACAGTTCTCTCTGCTACCGCACGGCAAGCGGTACCGGAGCTCCAAGTCCAGGTCCAAGAGGCTTCTAAACAGCTTCTACCCCCAAGCCATAAGACTCCTGAACAGCTAATCAAATGGCTACCCAGACTATTTGCATTGCCCCCCCCCCACCCCACCCCACGCTAATGCTACTCTCTGTTATGATCTATGCATAGCCACTTTAATAACCCTACCTGCTTGTACATAATTACCTCAATTACCTTGACACCGGTGCCCCTGCACATTGACACATTGACTCTTTACACTGTATATAGCCCCGCTATTGTTATTTACTGCTGCTCTTTAATTATCTCTTACTTTTTGGGGGGTATTTTCTTAAAACGGCATTGTTGGTTCAGGGCTTGTAAGTAAGCATTTCACTGTAAGGTCCACACCTGTTGTATTCGGCGCATGTGACAAATAAAATGTGATTTGAAGGGAGAAGCTTGCTTTGTATCCCAGCTTGACAGTCAGATCCCTGCCAGTACAGTACGTTAGCGGTGTCTTTACACATGTGTAGTGTGTGTGCGTGTGTGTTAGCTTTCAACTAATTGCATGACATTACCAAGAGTAATTATTGCTGTGGTGTTTCTGCATATTCACTCTGGCTCTGTGTGTACACAGTGGATGCGGATTTAATGGCACCTCATTCCCTATAGTGCACTACTGTCGACCAGGGCCCATACGGCTTTTGTCAAAAGTAGCACACTATATACGGAATAGGAAATAGTGTATAGGGTGCCATCTGGGACACAAACAGTGATTCACGTTTAGCCCCGTTCTGCAATCCAAATGCCGATGGCTCTAGGTGTTCCATTTAATCTGGATGGGAGACAGACACCCCGAGGGTCAATATTTAAAAGGCTCTGTGTGCTAGTACAGTAGCTCAATGTTGCACAAGGCCGGAGAGATGGGGAGGGAGAGTGATAGAGAGAGGGGAGAGCATAGCTGCCTGCCTGTACACTACCGGTCAAAAGTTTTAGAACACCTACTCATTCAAGGGTTTTTCTTTATTTCGTCTATTTTCCACATTGTAGAATAACAGCGAAGACATCAAAACTAGGAAGTAACACATATGGAATCATGTAGTAACCAAAACAAAGTGTTGTTACACAAATCTAGATATATTTTATGTTTGAGATTCTTCAAATAGCCGCCCTCCTGGGGCTCTGGACAAAATTTGTGCACTATATCGGGACTGTCAAATAAAATCAATCAATCAACCCTCCTCACTTCTCTAGCCATATTATGTACAGCTTTTGGCCTTTCGGAGGAGCGAACCTGTCTTCCTCACCATACCCAGTGCTTTTGAGGGACATTTGACGTTAATAGCCAAAAGGTATGTTCTCCTTTGTGAAAGAGGTATTTTAACCTCAATCGGACAACCTAAAGGTTAAAAAAAGGTTTAAAAGGACACGGATGGATCTCTTTCGGTTCAGGTACCTACAAGTAAATGTCCTTAGTTGAACTTCTCATGTTAAACGGGTTTTGTCAGGAGGAGCCTTGTCTTATCCATAAGCTGCCCTTTCAGATCCCTCTGGCCTTCTCCTTCTCCAGTGTCAGCTCTAGTCTGAGTGCCACATTGCTCAATAACCTCAGCTAGCCTTTGTCTATCTGTGTGCTCCTACGAAAGGCGGGAAGAGAAATTTAAGAGCTCAACCAGCCCTTTTTAATTTGGGAAGGTTTGGTCATGGCTTGACCTTGGCAGGCCACTGCAGGCCTTACTCTGTGGGACAGGGGATATCAACACTAAAAACCAAAAACGTCATTCAACGTTCCCAAGAGTCAACGCAGAGAGGTGAAACTGAACACACATAGACTAACAATACATTCAATATGGATTGGTTAACTTCTACTGATTAGTATAAATTTGCCTGCTCCTTCTCCAAAGGTCACTGTGTGGGATTAATTTGCTTTGGTGGAGAAAGAGTTGGCAGAAACGAGAATAGGATAGACGGAGTAACATGATAAGAATATTTGATCATTAAAAATGTAAAAAAGAATAGGAGAGAGGTTTTCGGAGTCTTTGGTCGTGTTTCTCGTTAGACACCTTCCCCTGGACTGGAGTGCTGGTTGGTTCCCTGAGTGGTGAATATTAATTTGGCCTGGGGAGGTGAGGGAGCGGGAGCATGTTACCTGTGCTGCCGTCTGACATATTACATTCTCTCTGATCAGGGGCTAGGTGTTGGAGGGAGGGGAACTCTGAGGAGCGGGAGAGAAGGATGGTTTTGATGCAAAATGGAATTACAAAATAAAAGCTGGATGGGAAAGTTTAAAAAAAAGTAAGAGTGAAGACACAAGGCTACTGGAGCAGTGGAATCCACAGTGCTTTCTACAGTGTGCCGTACATGCCATAATCCAACTGTCCAATGTTAGATATAATATTCTCTATAACATACATTTGACTAAATCATATATCTGACACATAAACTACACACCTACCCTCCTACACATCAACAAACAGCATTCCCTTTTATTCACATCGCTCATTTGTGAATAGATTCTCATCCCAGCCCAGCCCAGTCCAGTCCAGCCTAGTCCGGCCCGGTCCAGAGAGGGAAGAAGACAGATACTGACCCAGTCTGAGGACACCAGGGCTGCATTCAAAATGACACCCTATTCCCTATAAAGTGCACTACTTTTGACAAGAGCCCTATTGTCCCTATATTGGGAATAGGGTGCCATTTGGGATGCAACCCAGGACTGATCCAGGACTGATCGACCCCGTCATCACACACACCCATCTCCTGAAGAGTTCCATTACTGAAATCAATGTCTGTGGATGTGTGTGTGGATGTGTGTGTGGGTGCGTGTGTGTGTGCGTGTGTGTGCATGTACGTGCATGAACCCTACGCCCTGTGTATGCTCCTACAGGAGTGTGTGAATATGTGTGTGTGTGTGTTTCTTTGTGTATGTGTGTCCAGCCGTTGCATTGCCTAACATATAGTGTCTCCTTCCACAGGCTGGGTGTAACGACTCTCCTCCTCCTCTTCATCCGAAGAGGAGGAGCAGGGATTAAACCAAGGTGCAGCGGGTTGTGAATACATATAGATTTATTTGCTGACGAAGACGAACACAAAAACTTATACTTGCATAAACTACAAAACAACAAACGACGTTAAACAGACCTGAACTGGTGAACATAAAAAACAATGCACTCATGAACAGGAAAGAACGAACGAGAGACGAGACAGTACCGTGTGGTGCAATAAACACAGACACAGCGACAACCACCCACGACAAACAATGTGAAACAACCTCCCTATGTATGTCTCTCAATCAGAGGAAAACGAAAACACCTGCCTCTGATTGAGAGCCATACAAGGTCAATTAAACCTGACACTTAACATAGAACAAACACAGACTGCCCACCCATCTCACGTCCTGACCCACAAAACACAACAATACAAAAGGAAAACAAGGTCAGGAACGTGACAGAACCCCCCCCTTAAGGTGCGAACTCCGGACGCACCATAAAAAAAAGTCTAGGGGAGGGTCTGGGTGGGCATCTGTCCGCGGCGGCGGCTCTGGCGCAGGACGTGGATCCCATCCCACCATAATAAATCCCCGCTTCTGTGGCCTCCTCAAGGTGGCGACCCTCGCCACCGACCTTGGACTGGGAACCCTAGACATGGGTCCCGCTGGATTTAGGGGCAGCCCCGGACTGAGGGACGGCAGCTCCGGACTGAGGGACAACACCGGACTGGCTGGCGGATCCTGGCTGGCTGGCTCTGGCGGATCCTGGCTAGCTGGCTCTGGCTGGTCCTGGCTGGACGGCTCTGGCTGGTCCTGGCTGGACGGCTCTGGCTGGTCCTCAATCAGAGGAAAACGAAAACACCTGCCTCTGATTGAGAGCCATACAAGGTCAATTAAACCTGACACTTAACATAGAACAAACACAGACTGCCCACCCATCTCACGTCCTGACCCACAAAACACAACAATACAAAAGGAAAACAAGGTCAGGAACGTGACACTGGGGCTGTGTAGTATAGTGTAGCAGGAATCAATCATGAACAAGCAGCTTCGGGGGAGCACACACACACACTGACTGGCAGAGGGCAATTTGTCTCATTAAACTGTTGCCTACCTACTGGAATCAAATTAGCTTTGCTCTTTTTGCTTTCTGAAAGCCAAACTGTTTTCCATAAAAAGCAGAGTAGATCGAATTACCATAACATGTAACTTTGCAGAGAAGGTAACAGTGGCACAGCAGAGAGAGAGGTTGCAATTGACTGAACAAGAGCCCCTGCCAATGCCACCATTGCATTCTTATCCAGATATTTGGAGGTTCTAGCCATTGACCCAAATTTTATGGTTCACTTTGGATATCCATTTCTGTGCCAAGCTTCCTCCTGTCAGATGGTTATCTAGCACACATCTATGATCATTAACTGAGTATTTTGCTGTTATGTCACCTACTACCACCTTGACATCAGGGGATTTCCTCAATTTCACATTGGAGCCGAACAATATGGACTCTGTTTTCCAAGGTGAAGTGACAGCTTATAGCCATTTACTGACATTCAGAAGTTCAGCACTGAGGGCTTTCCCAACCCCATTTTTGTCTTTGTGGGAAACCAGCAGTGCAGAATCATATGCATAGAGGAAACAGTCACATGTAGAGGCAGATTTCAGATCATATATATACAACAGAAAAGAAAGTGAACCCAGCACACTCCCTTGGGGTATCCCGCAGTTCAAGATTTTGGGTTTAGACAGGGTCCCATCCACATCCGCCATCTGTTTTCTTCCTTGCCAATAAGAGCTAACCCATTTTCCCTCCACCTACTTCCTTCCTGATGTGATCAGTTAGATATAGTCAGCAATCCTGTGTATGTTACCTTCGATAACATACACAGGATTGAGACAGGCCGATAGTTTCCATGATCTAACTTATTCACTTTTTTGTTGTTGTTGAGGAATGACCCGTGCAAGTTTTAGTTCACTGGGGAAAAAACCCTAGTTCAATAGACAGATTTAAAATGTGAATTACACAGGGGGTGATAATTACCGCAGCATCCCTTAGAAATCTGTCAGGAATGTTGTCAAAGCCAGTTGCTTTGGAATGGTCCGGTTCATTCAGCTTCTTTAGCAGTTGCCTCAGACACTTTTTCAAATGAAAAATCACCTACTTGAATCCCCTGCTGTGAGTAAAACTGCTGGACTTGACTCTCCCCATAACAACCTGACTGACAAGGTAACTTGCAACCTGACTGACAAGGTAAAATAACTATTCAGACTGTCTGCAACCACAGTCTTGTCTGATGTTACCTTTCCTCCAATGTCTAAACTAAGATTTTGAGCTTTGGTCTTTAATCTGTTACTGTAAACGAACAGCTTCAGACACTTCAGATTGTTCCTATCTCAAATATTTTGTCATTAAAATAATATTTCTTGGCCTTCTCTATCATCATGTCAACCTAATTTCTTAATTTCTTATAGTTTATAAAACATATAATCTGCCCTGGATTTCCTGAACTCCAGAAAGCGTTCATTTCAATGCTTAATTGCCTTTAAAATGTTATCGTTTATCCATGGGTCTGCTCTTTACTTAATTCAACAAACAAAAAAAAATTCCACCTCATTGCATTTTAATACAACAGACCAGTCCAATTTGCTCAAACAATTAACAAAAACATCTGCACTATAGTTCTTCATAGACCTAATTTGTATTGAGTTATGACAATTAGAAAAGGTTTTATGAACCTTCCTTATGCAGGAAAATGATGGCATGATCACTGAGCCCATAGTTTACAACCCCACTGTTTGATATCCTTGATCTATCTGACACCAACACGAGGTCAATGATGGTTTTGGTAGGACAGACCCTAGTGGGCTCATTAATCAGCTGGTGTAAGGAAAACAGATTACAATAATTCTTAAGAGCTTTAAAAGTAGCATTGTCTTTTTTGAGCATATCTGCATTAAAATTTCAATCACCATTAACAATAACCTTTGATTTACCAAAATCTGTACAGTTGGAGCAAGTCTCCTCCGACAATTCAGAATGTCCAACCACACAGCTTCAATCTCGTCATGGTTTAAATGTGATCTATAGTTGAACCCAATATCTGATCTTACAGAAATACAAACTCCCCCGCCTTTGCGATTGCGGTCTCTTCTAATTACTACATCATTTACAACTTCAATCTCAGCGTTTTTTTAAAATCCAACCATCTAGCCATGTTTCGGTAAAGCAAAGCCCTCCCACCTTACAGTTACCGGAGAGTAGACTCATTTCCTCGATCTTCGGAAGACGGCTTCTAACGTCGAGATGAAGGACGCGTAGTCCTCTCGTAGAAGGCACCTTTCTCGAGTCAAGTTCTCCTCATCTGTTGGAACTGTCAGACGCAATTGTTCACTTGAGATGACTGTTGACTCCCTGCAGTCCAATCGCTGCAGCGAAGCTCCATCCAGGGTTCGCCCTTGCATCTGACCCAGGGGCTGCCTTGCAGGTCCCCTGCCCCTATCCCAGTTTCGCTCCACGTCCATTCGGGGCACAACAGACTGTCTCGTCTGGGGCCTCCCTCTGCAATCCTCTCCTGGTCGCCGCGCTCGGACAGCAGAGAGTTTGCGGGAGGATTAGGTCGGCTGTCACGATCAAAGTCTGCAAATTCTCGATGTATTATTCATCCCTGAAAGAGCGGGATCCTACCCTGCTGTCCTTCTCCATTGTAGCATGCTGCTGCTCCAATGGATTTATCGCTAGAAAATTGACGAACATTTTCAGACAGTAACAGGCATAGGGTATTTATGAGGTTTCCACCATCAATTTGGCATTTACCTCTGACTTTAATCGCCCTTTTGGAGGGACTGTGGCAGCTGGGATATACGAACGTGTTAATAGGGTGTATTTCCCGTTGCCAAAATTCTTTGTGCCAATCTTGTCATCGAGCCTGATCTTCTGATTAAAACCGCATAGCTTCTCAAAAGGACATCAACGTGATGTACAAAAAGGGCCAGTATCTATAAACATGAATATAAAGCCGTAAATTAAAACACTGTCAACGTGCCAAACTTTCCAGCTGCCATCTTGGATGTCGATCATGTATTTCCGGACTTATAGATTTATAGATACGTTTGTTCTGTATAGCCAATGAGCACATGAGTTGCCTGTACAGCACCATAACAGATCCGGGACCAGGCTATATATTCACCACCATTTGAAAAATGTTTATCAAATAAATGCAATGTGATGTTTAGGCTTTGCATTTGATATATGTAAGCAAGTGTTAGCCTCACCTACATTACAGGTGTTGAGTGACAGGCATATAGACATGTTTGTAATTCTCAATTTCGCCACATGGGGTCACTATAATACAAATGAAATTCATCTACCCGTCTACCTGTGGTCTATATACAGCACATCATACCCTGTAGAGGTGTCTGCAACACAGGAGGTTGGTGGCACATTAATTGGGGGCAACGGGCTCATGGTAATGGCTGGAACGGAATCTGTGGAATGGTATGAAATACCAATCAAACCAAATACCAAATGATGCCAATCCATTCGCTCCGTTCCAGCCATTATTATGAGCCGTTCTCCCCTACGCAGCCTCCTGTGGTCTGCATAATAGGTTCCCTTGAAAAACGTGAAAAACGTGGCAATAGTACTGTTTGTCCATCTTGAGACGCCGTAGAATTCACGTAAGATATAATAAATCTGTCATTCATTTTGATATTTTTGCAGAGGAGATCTTAGTCGCACAATTCTACATCTAACTAAGATGTTTGGTGCAGGTGTTTCTCAAGTGAAAAACCCGAATGAAAACGAGTCGTCTCTTGTTGAATGACAACAGACTTAATTGAAGAATCCCTACTGTTGACCGATCACCGACAAAGGGGCGTAGACTTTGGCTATCAGACTTCGGCTTACCTCGAGAAAAATGTAGAGCACAAACAGCCAAAAAAACTCTTGCCGAAGACCAAAACGAACAAAAATGTCATAATACATGCACAAACTGTTCCGGACTGTTCCGGGTGGGAAGCATGCAGATGCCTTAACAGTACCACAAACCAAATGGTATGCTAGCCAACCTAAAGGTTAACACACGAGTGATATTTTTTTGTTGCCCTACAACCTAATAAAAACTGAGTCCCGTGCACAACCACTTTACACTTCAGGCATAATACACTCATGACACGGAATGCTATCAGATCAATTAAACAAAAACACATTAAAAGCTGCTAATGTATTCAAAGCCACGCTTCTAACTATAATGTCAATAATACACGCCCAATCAATCAAACCAATGACATCAGACATTATGACTTTTTCAATATTCTCCCTCATTTACATTTACATTTACATTTAAGTCATTTAGCAGACGCTCTTATCCAGAGCGACTTACAAATTGGTGCATTCACCTTATGATATCCAGTGGAACAACCACTTTACAATAGTGCATCTAACTCTTTTAAGGGGGGGGGGGGTTAGAAGGATTACTTTATCCTATCCTAGGTATTCCTTAAAGAGGTGGGGTTTCAGGTGTCTCCGGAAGGTGGTGATTGACTCTGCTGACCTGGCGTCGTGAGGGAGTTTGTTCCACCATTGGGGTGCCAGAGCAGCGAACAGTTTTGACTGGGCTGAGTGGGAACTGTACTTCCTCAGAGGTAGGGAGGCGAGCAGGCCAGAGGTGGATGAACGCAGTGCCCTTGTTTGGGTGTAGGGCCTGATCAGAGCCTGAAGGTACGGAGGTGCCGTTCCCCTCACAGCTCCGTAGGCAAGCACCATGGTCTTGTAGCGGATGCGAGCTTCAACTGGAAGCCAGTGGAGAGAGCGGAGGAGCGGGGTGACGTGAGAGAACTTGGGAAAGTTGAACACCAGACGGGCTGCGGCGTTCTGGATGAGTTGTAGGGGTTTAATGGCACAGGCAGGGAGCCCAGCCAACAGCGAGTTGCAGTAATCCAGACGGGAGATGACAAGTGCCTGGATTAGGACCTGCGCCGCTTCCTGCGTGAGGCAGGGTCGTACTCTGCGAATGTTGTAGAGCATGAACCTACAGGAACGGGTCACCGCCTTGATGTTAGTTGAGAACGACAGGGTGTTGTCCAGGATCACGCCAAGGTTCTTAGCACTCTGGGAGGAGGACACAATGGAGTTGTCAACCGTGATGGCGAGATCATGGAACGGGCAGTCCTTCCCCGGGAGGAAGAGCAGCTCCGTCTTGCCGAGGTTCAGCTTGAGGTGGTGATCCGTCATCCACACTGATATGTCTGCCAGACATGCAGAGATGCGATTCACCACCTGGTTATCAGAGGGGGGAAAGTATCCTCAAAATATATTGCCTGCTGATTAGTATGTAACTTAAACGAGGTCGTGGGTTTGAATTGCAGAGAAAGGCACTTCATTCTAGTTGCTCTGGATAAGAGCATCTGCTAAATGGCAAAATATTTAATGAAGAATGTTGAATTGCGTTTTAATTTCATCAAAGACCTGTTGACTTTCAGGTAGAAAACATAAGTCCATGTATTGTCAGTACAACAAAAAACGTCAAGTAGCCTAATGGTTAGAGTGTTGGACTAGTAAATGTAAAGGCTTGCAAGTTCAAATCCTCAAGGTAAAAATATTTTGTTCTGCCCCTGAACAAGGCACTGCTCCTAGGCTGTCATTGAAAATATGAATTTGTTCTTAACGGACTTGCCTAGTTAAATAAAGGTAAAATAAAAAAACAGTCCCTCTGAAATGTCACAGTATGTGCTGGGCCCTTATTCATAAAGTCTGTCTGAGTATTGATCTATGATCAGTTCAGCCTTTTAGATCATAATGAATAAGATGACATGGACATTGGGGAGCTGATCCTAGATCAGCACTCCTACTCTGAGATGGGCACTGCTCTGAATTCAATCCACTGTTATCAATTATCAGTCTACTGTGTATTTATAGTCGTTGGCCACTAGGTGACAGCATTTACTCATATTTCTCTAAGCAGCAGAACCCATTCTGGAATATACCATTCTGGAATGTACATGCTGGTAATAATATTTAGGGACATCCTTGTAAACGATGTATTCCTCCAGTGCTGCCAGTGTGTGTACTTAAAGGGAAGTTAATTTAAAGATAATAAATGATGAATGAATGCAGAGTTGCATGGAACCCTATTCCCTATATAGTGCTCATAGTGCTCTGGTCAAAAGTAGTACACTAGATAGGACATACACAACAATGTACATTGACTTATCTGCTGATGTGGCATTTTTTAAGCTGGTAAATTACCTGCCTCAGAATAATCCTTTGATCAAACAGCGATGTTTGAAAATGCTCAGCCGTACGCAGGTGAATTAAGTCATCTGTCAAAGTTACTGTTAATAATATCACCACAAAGAAAATAACAGACAATGTGCAATATTCATGTGTGGTATTGCAGGCTGTGTTGGGGAATCAAAAGACTGAAGAGATGAAATATGGGGAAGTCAGTCACACACACCTGAGGTGGGAAACGGAAGTGTGTGCGTGTGCCTGTGTGTGTTGTGCGTGTGTGGGTGTGTCTCTGTGTGTGTGCATGTGTTCGTGTTTGTACGCCTGTGTGACTCTCTCCCTTTGCAAATGTTAGTTGAATAATTCATGGTCTGATATAATCGTCGGCTGTGGTTGCAGGTAGCAATTCATCATGTTGTATGTAATTAAAAGGGTGTCAAAATGTTTTATTGTGAATGCCGAGGCAACAGAGACAACCCAAGCAGTGTGTCGAAAAAGAAGGCAAAAGTCTCTCTGAATCCATATCTTTAAAGGCTTTGTGGGAACGTGTGATGACGGAAGGTGAGTGTATATCACCGGATGGTTTCAGTGGTAATGTTAGTCAGTGGCATTCACTGCTCTGTCTCTCTGTGCAAGACCACGGGGTGTACAGTACAGTGGAGTAGATCGAGTTTAAAGTACTCTGTACAACTGTCAAACACTCAAACGTGTTCACCTGAAAAGTGTGTCAAGAATCCGTTTCAAATACGCTTTGCCAGAACGGTTGCCCTTTTTTTGAAAAACCACACGGAGACAAGGCTAATACTTGTGATGCGGCCGCAGAGCACAGAGACGGGGCAGCGGCCCTCAAAGAGAGGAAGGGAAGGGAAGGGAAACCACTGCCTGGGACCCACCTGGGAAACAGCCTTAGAAATACACCCTAGCCAGACCCACAGTCTTGCAGACTCCATAGAACTCCATACAACGCTTCCCGACTTTTATCATGGGGCTGGGGAGAGCGAAAGAGCGAAATAGGTGATGGTACTCACGTCAAACTCGTTGAGGGCCGCGGCCAGCTCGCCGATGCCGGCGTGGCCGTGCTTCTCGTCGCCGGGCGAGGTGGCCTGAGCGGCACTGCTGATGCCCCCGATGGCCTCCTGCACCTGCTTGAAGACGTAGTCGCGGTTGGCGCGCGTGGCCGCCACGTCCGGGTGGCGCAGGAAGGCCTGCGAGGCCGTGTAGAGCATGGTGGCGTTCTTCTTCAGGGCGCCGCGCGCAGCCGCCATTTCGTCCCGGCACTGGGGGTCTTTCAGCTCCTGAAGACGAGACGGGGGAGTTAGGTAATGTTATATACTGGTCAGGAAATGTTATACACGGGTCAGGAAATGCTATATACCGGTTAGGAAATGTTATATACTGTTTAGGAAATGTATACTGTTAAGGAAATGTTATATACTGGTTAGGAAATGTTATATACTGTTTAGGAAATGTATACTGTTAAGGAAATGTTATATACTGGTTAGGAAATGTTATATACTGTTTAGGAAATGTATACTGTTAAGGAAATGTTATATACTGGTTAGGAAATGTTATATACTGGTCAGGAAATGTATACTGTTTAGGAAATGTTATATACTGGTTAGGAAATGTATACTGTTTAGGAAATGTTACACACTGAGTATACAAAACATTAAGAACACCTGCTCTTTCCATGACAGACTGACCAGGTGAATCCAGGTGAAAGCTCTGATCCCTTAATGATGTCACTTGTTAAATCCACTTCAATCAGTGTAAATGAAGGGGAGGAGACAGGTTAAAGAAGGATTTTTAAGCCTTGAGACAATATAGACATGGATTGTGTATGTTTGCCATTCACAGGGTTAATGGGCAAGACTAAAGATTTAAGGGCCTTTGAACAGGGTATGGTGGTAGGTGGGTAGGGTATGGTGGGTATGAACAGGGTATGGTGGTAGGTGGGTAGGGTATGGTGGGTATGAACAGGGTATGGTGGTAGGTGGGTAGGGTATGGTGGGTATGGACAGGGTATGGTGGTAGGTGGGTAGGGTATGGTGGGTTTGAACAGGGTATGGTGGTAGGTGGGTAGTGTATGGTGGGTATGAACAGGGTATGGTGGTGGGTAGGGTATGGTATGGTGGGTATGAACAGGGTATGGTGGTAGGTGGGTAGGGTATGGTGGGTATGAACAGGGTATGGTGGGTAGGGTATGGTGGGTATGAACAGGGTATGGTGGTAGGTGGGTAGGGTATGGTGGGTATGAACAGGGTATGGTGGTAGGTGGGTAGGGTATGGTGGGTATGAACAGGGTATGGTGGTAGGTGGGTAGGGTATGGTGGGTATGAACAGGGTATGGTGGTAGGTGGGTAGGGTATGAACAGGGTATGGTGGTAGGTGGGTAGGGTATGAACAGGGTATGGTGGTAGGTGGGTAGGGTATGGTGGGTTTGAACAGGGTATGGTGGTAGGTGGGTAGGGTATGGTGGGTATGAACAGGGTATGGTGGTAGGTGGGTAGGGTATGGTGGGTATGAACAGGGTATGGTGTTTGCATCAAGAACTGCAACACTGCTGGGTTTTTCACGCTGAACAGTTTCCCCGTGTGTATCAAGAATGGTCCACCACCCAAAGGACATCCAGCCAACCTGACACAACTGTGTGAAGCATTGGAGTCAACACGGGCCAGCATCCATGTAGAACACTTTCCAATTTTAAGTCTGTTCTGCTGGCAAAATGGGGGGAACGGTGTTTCTAATGTTTGTTATACTCAGTGTATATCGGTTAGGAAAGGTTGCATACTGTTTAGGAAATGTTATAAATCGGTTAGGAAAATGTGATATACTGGTTAGGAAATGTTATATTGCTTAGGAAATATTGTATATGTGTTAGGACATGCGACATATACTCAGACTAGACTTCAGCACAGGTTATATAGTAAACCTGCAGAATTTTACTAACATACAAAACTCATTTGACTTTTGTTTTGTAGCAGTATTGGAAATGATTTGAAAGGTTAGAGGTACTGTAACTTTGTTCAAAGGGTACTTTCACTTTGCTTGAAATCAGTTAGAGAGGACTTGACATCTGGTCTGACTCTCGAGATACTATCCAAACGAAGGCGGACTATTTAATTAAACACATTCAAATGAATCGTCACATACCATTATTGCGTTGATTGAAAGTTGAACCTTGAGGCATTTAATTGCAAGGGCTTCCTTCGATATGTCTACTCGTATTCTATTCAAACATCATAAAGCCTTGATAGGCAGACCTTCTTGATATGAAGAAACGTATTTTATGTCAAGTCGGTCCCCTTGAACAGCGCGACTTGCGTGACCCAACAGTTCGACTGAGCGCATAACACATTATTTATTACAGATTTCCTGTCAAAACTCTACATATGCATTATTAAGTGTTCTCACTTAACACTTCCTATTTAATTGTAAGAAAGGTTAAAAAAAAAAGCATTCCCTCAACGATGAGCCACTTCCAAAAAGTACCCAAACTTAGTGGAGCTTTAAGAAAGCACTCAAAGACATTAATAATTTCCCCTGAATTCTAAATTATTATTCCATGGCCATGTTTAAGAGGCATTTCCAGGGACGGAGAGATGTGAGGCAATCAACCGAGAGACGGCAGCTCAACTCTTTCAGCATGTGTCCCAAATCGGGCCCGGCCGGCATCACTCTTTTCAGAGAGGACCGTGATCTGAACGTCACAGGGAAACATCACGTCGGGGGCATCTGCCTGCTTGTCAGGGACCAGTGG
Organism: Salvelinus alpinus; assembly: GCF_045679555.1. Classification (NCBI taxonomy): domain Eukaryota; kingdom Metazoa; phylum Chordata; class Actinopteri; order Salmoniformes; family Salmonidae; genus Salvelinus; species Salvelinus alpinus. The sequence goes on from NC_092124.1 coordinate 2,728,712, forward strand.
TGTAAATCGATCCTGGTAAGAGACTCTGTACCCCTGACATTGAACTGCTTTCTGTCACTGCGACCCTACTGTCTGCCCCGTGAGTTCCCTCAATTGGTCGTTACCGTTGTGTAAATTCAACCAAAAGATAATATAACAAAATCATCAGAGATGATATATAATCTGTCACAGAAACTGGAATCCATCTCCCCCGAAGCACACACATTTATTTTAGGGGATTTTAACAACTGTACCTTGCACAAAGTCCTGCGCACATACCACCAGTATGTGAAATGTCACACTAGGAAAAATAAGACTCTTGATTTGTGCTATGGGACAAAACCAAATGCGTTCTCTGCCACCACCAGACCTCCCCTGGGGACATCAGACCACAATGTTGTCTACCTCAGTCCAACCTACTGTCGGCTGCTGGAGAGGGAGAACCCACAGTTAAAACTGTCCAGATCTGGAACGACAACAGTATCACTTGTCTCCAGGGGTGTTTTGACTCTACTATGTGGGAGGTACTGTATTTAAGGACAGCAGCTCTGATCTTGATGAACTCACAGATGTTGTTTCAGACTATGTAAACTTCTGTGTTGACTCAGTTGTGCCTACTAAAACCTGTAAAAGCTTCCCTAACAATAAGCCTTGGGCATCAACAAAAATCTAAAATCACTACTTAATATGAAGAAGGCGGTTTATGCTCAGGGTGATAGACAGGCTTTAAACAACGCGAGATTAAAAGACAGATACTGGTGGACAAGGAGACATACAAGTAAAGGGTTGAGAGGACCCTCTCCTCAGGAAACTCGAGGGTGGCCTGGCCAAGGATTAAAACCATGGCTAACGCTCCCCACGTACAGTAGGCAGGGGGAAAAACAGTGCTGAACTTGGAAGACATGAGGGCCAGAACATGGCTAATGAACTGAATGTTTTCTTCTCAAGATTTGAAAATCAGACAACTTTGTGTCGGAGGTAAAACAAATGGAAGCATCATTACAAGCAGGCTGATGTTTTGAAGTTGTTCGGGGGATGTAACGCACACAAAAGCCCAGGCCCAGACAAAATAAGCGGGCAGGTGTTAAAGCACTCTGCTGAACAATTGGCTGGTGTTTTTAATGACATTTCCCAATCCTCCCTCGACCAGCAACATGTGCCAGTACTGTGGAAAAACTCAATAATTACACACATTCCTAAAGCATCTAATCCCTCTGTGCTGAATAACTACTAGAGGGTGCCAAATCCCATGTCAGGGTTTTGTTTGTGGACTTTTCTTCTGCCTTCAACACAATCCAGCCTTACATTCTGGCACAGAGACTCTTTCGGGACTTCTCCTTAAATGGTTGTTGGACTTCCTGAGCCAGCGGTCACAAGTAGGTCTCCACGTGTCGGACATATGCACCACCAACACAGGCTCCCCTCAGGAATGTGTTTTGTCCCCACTCCTGTACATCTGGTACACTAATAGTTGTACTAGTTCCCATCCTGACAGACACCTTGTTAAGTTCGCTGATGACACTGCCTTGATCAGCCTGTTGCATGATGACGAGGAACAGCGTGGCCCGGTCCTAAATGACTTGGTAGAGTGGTGTGATGAATCACACTTGGTCCTCAATACCAATAAGACCAAAGAGATGTGCATAGACTTCAGGAAGCATACAACACCTACCTCTGCAACATCTATCAGAGGTCAGAACATAGAGATTGTAGAGGAATACAAATATCTGGGTGTCCTCTTGGACAATAAGCTTCAGTGGAGTAAATGTACAGACCTGATCTACAAAAAGAGTCAACAGAGATTGTACTTTCTCAAAAAGCTGGGATCTTTTATTGTTGACTGTACTATACTGACTCTGGTTTATAGATCTTTCATTGAGCATTTGAACTTTTTGTATTGTTTGTTGGTTTGGTAATGCCACTGTCAGCCAGAGAAATATGCTGAGAAGGATTATCACCACAGCAAGTAAGGTACTTGGAGTCAAATAGACAGGCCTGGATGAGATCTTTAAGGTCAGGACCCTCCGCAAGGCTCACAAAATCATTTTCGACCCAAACCCCCCCCCTGTACCCGGACCTTGAACGGCAGGAAAAACAGAGACTGAGCCAGGTATGATATCCCTCCTAAATATCATCGCTCAGGCTAATGTTTCTATCGACCCAGTCAGGCCAGCAGGCTAGTTTCTTTTTATTGGTATGTAACTGTTATGAAAGTTGTATTGTCAATTCGTTTTGTATTTAAAACACCACTTTAAACGTGTACATGACACCGCAACAATATTTCCCCACGGGGACAATAAAGTCAGTAAAGTGCACTACTTTTGACCAGAGCTCTATGGGCCCTGCTCAAAAGTAGTGTGCCATTTGAGACGCACCCTCAGTCAGAAACGGTGTGCTACGGCACAGTCACGGATACAGCTCAGCATTTAAACGTTTTTTTTGGGAGAAGGCGTTCAGTTATGACCGAGAGCACAGCTTGGTGTTGGGAGCAGAGTCGTTTCCCTCTCCCTAGGCTAGCTATAGAGGCAGTGGCGTGATGTAGTGCTATGCCTGTGTCTGCTTGCTCTGTGCGTGAGCGTGAAAGCGCTCACGCACAGAGAATCAGTGTTCTTGCTGTGTCTTGGTAAGAGCCGAAGGGCTCTCTGTCTCTATCTGTTTTTAATGCGTCTGCCTCGCTACTGGTTTCTCTTTAAACTTCCCCCTGGCTGGATCTAATCGTCTCGAGGTTTAACACATCACTGATGGTTAGAGGTACAGGTGCTGGAGGTACAGGTGTGTGTGTGTGTCTGTGCGTGTGTGTATGTGTGTGAGCAGTCTCCTGCAAAGCTTGGTTTCCCATTTATCTGTGATACAAACTCAAGGAGCCCGGTGTGGAATATGACATATTTGACTATTACCTGTAGTGTGAGTGTGTTTGTGTTACCTGCTGTCTGCGGGCAGCCACATAGTTGAGCTTCACCATCTCCTTGCCAAACTCTTTGAAGCGGTTGGCAAGGTCCTGCTCGTTGGTGGCATTCTTCACTGCCTCCAGGGCCTCCTCCACCTGTCACACACACACACACACACACACACACACACACACACACACACACACACACACACACACACACACACACACACACACACACACACACACACACACACACAAATAGACACACACAAATAGACACACACACGCGTGCGCACACACACACACACACGGAAACATGGAGACACAGATATTTGACATTTGCAAAAAGTTTATGGACATAGCTACCCTACCTTTAAGGCTTTCCATTAAGTATTTTCATTAAGAGACAAAACTGCAGCTACAGATGTAGGATCTCAATTTGAGCATCAATTTAATCCTCCAGCAAGAGGAAATGTGAATTATTACATGGATTATAATTCATGGACATTTTTGTAGGGGTTGAAAAAAATCTAGTCTGAAATTTCTAAGGGAAAATTACAAACTTCAGAACCCTTTTTAAACCTCAAATACACTACACGTTTAAAATGTCCCTCCTGCAACAGGATGATCAAATAAAATCATCTGTATAAAAAATAATGAGGCACTGTGCTTGGCGGGACCAAAATGAATTTTCACTTCTTTGTAATTGCTACCAGAACAATTTTTTTTTGTGGGCCATTAATTTGCAAGTAAAAAAAAAAAAATGGTCCCCTTTTAGCGATCCTCATCCATGTATGTGCAGGTCCATTCTTATTCTAAACTACTTTCTGTAGCCATTATGAAAGTGCACACAGAGGCTGTATTGGAAAGAGAGAGTGAGAGAGAGCAGGAGAAAGAGAGAGAGCATAGGAAGAGAGAGAGAGATGAAAGAGAGAGAGGGAGAGAGAAGAGAGAGAGAAATAGAGAGAAGAAAGAGAGAAATAGAGAGAAGGAGAGAGAGAGATAACTCGTAAGTGGCCTTTGATGAGAAGCTTAGGCACAGACTGGAGTTAAGCCCCCTCTCGGCTCCCGGGCACACCCTAAATGTTCTAGAAGATGAACTGTCTGAGAGAGTGTGTGTGTGTGTGTGTGTGTGTGTGTGTGTGTGTGTGTGTGTGTGTGTGTGTGTGTGTGTGTGTGTGTGTGTGTGTGTGTGTGTGTGTGTGTGTGTCTGTGTCTGTGTCTGTGTGTGTGTAGGTCTGGCCAGTTGTACCAGCACTGCACTGGATCACAATAAAAGCACTACAGCCCAAATCCTAACTTGTGATCTGTATGTGTCCTATAAATATATAGGCTTAATTACACTTATAGCCAAGCGATGTGACATGTACAGTACGTGTGGTTAATATCTCCTTGTTCCTTATAGCGGGTATCCATCAGTGGACTCTGATATCACATCAGGTGCATGCGTGTGTGTGTGTGTGTCTGTGTGTGTGCATGTGTGCATGTGTCCATGTGTGTGCACGTGACAGTTTGTGTGAGTGTGTGCCTGTGTGTGTGTGTGTGTGCCTGTGTGTGTGCTCTACTACTGAGGTTCTGGCTCATCTATATGCTAATGTACGGCCCAGGTAGAACGTAGAGCTCCCAGCGTTCAGTGGTGATCAGTGGCGCTGTGGATTAGAGCATGGCATGCTGGGATATCCTGGGGAGGGGATGGGACAGGACATGGAGATGTTACTCACTGAAGGTATCCAGAAATGCCTCTATGGATCGCCAAAGGCAGTTGAACTCCTAGTGTGTTTTGATACAGTGTCCTTCCACATACTAGGTGAAGAGAAAAGATGTATCCTGGATGCATCCTAAATGGCACACTATTCTCTATTTAGCGCACTACTCTGACCAGGGCCCTTGACTAAGAGGACACGGTGACTCTACTGTACTTACTGAAGTTACGGACTATTCCGTAGCCTGACTATATACAGTATGTCCCTGTTGATCGCCAAAGGCATATGAAAGCCCTTGTGTTATCTTACGATTTTTAGCTACCTTGCTCTTTCACTTACAGTAAGGAAAGGGAGAGGTGTGCGTGTGTGTGTGTGTGTGTGTGTGTGTGTGTGTGTGTGTGTGTGTGTGTGTGTGTGTGTGTGTGTGTGTGTGTGTGTGTGTGTGTGTGTGTGCGTGTGTGCGTATGACGGTGTCCTGCTGGGTCTATCTACAAAGGCCAGCTGACTTTGTAGCTGGTAGGGGAGCCTCTCTGTGGCGCGTTTAAAGATATGCAGACTAACCGGCAGCGACTTCAAACAGCCTTCTTAAAGGCCACCGTCGTTCACAGCGTATGAATAAAAGTTAAGAGGATACTCGAGAGTAACTTTGTCAGACTTTGTATGATAGGGTCCTAGACCAAGGTTTGTACTCAGATGCATAAGTTCCACCGTAGTTGCTTCATCAAACCATTGGAAGCATGGGGTGACGACTCACAAACTTCACTATCACTTCAGAATCAATCCCATGGGATGGGGTGCATCTCAATCTCAATAGTCTAGTGTTGTCCATTCCGGACGAGACAAGGGGCGGATGCCACTTAAGGCAATTGAGATGTGTCCCTTGTATCAGTGAAGAAGAGCAAAAGGACATAGTGACATAGTTATAGAGTAGTCGTAGACGATGAGTTACTTACGATTTTCAGGTGGGCCAGCAACCTCATGACGTCGGCCATGTCGGCGAGGATGAGCAGGCGGGTGACGGCGGAGAGCAGGGCGCGGGCAGCCCTCACCATGGTGCCGCGCTTCACTGAGGAGCAAGGGTCGTCAGCAAACTCCTGGGAGGCCACGCGCATTGAATCACCTGCAGAGGGGGATCAGAGTGAGACAGAGAGAGACAGAGAGAGACAGAGAGACAGAGAGAGAGAGCGAGAGAGCGAGAGAGCGAGAGAGCGAGAGAGAGAGAGAGAGAGAGAGAGAGAGAGAGAGAGAGAGAGAGAGAGAGAGAGAGAGAGAGAGAGAGAGAGAGAGAGAGAGAGAGAGATGTGGCTGAGGTTGGAGGTTCAGCGCTCGGCACTTATTTAATTTGTTTCTGTTTTAAACTCTTTACCTAAACCTTAACCCTCACCTTAATCAGTGGGAATGAATTCCTAGACTTATTCGTCAAGTTCTTTGTGTTTTAACAACCCTAATCCTCATCTACTTTCACTTCCCACAGGGTTTAACATGTTTTTTGAATGACAACCTCATCTCTGTACCCACACATAAATCTGTAAGGTTCCTCAGTCGAGCAGTGAATTTCAAACACAGATTCAACCACAAAGACCAGGGAGGTTTTCCAATGCCTCGCAAAGAAGGGCACCTATTGGTAGCAGACATTGAATATCCATTTGAGCATGGTGAAGTTATTCATTACACGTTGGATGGTGTATCAATACACCCAGTCACTGCAAAGATGCAGGTATCCTTCCTAACTCAATTACCGGAGAGGAAGGAAACTTCTCAGGCTAATGGTGACTTGCAACAGTTAATTGCTGTGATAGGAGAAAATTGAGGATGGATCAACAACATTGCAGTTACTCCACAATACTAACGTAATTGACAGAGTGAAAAGCAGGAAGCCTGCACAGAATACAAATATTCCAAAACATGCAACCTGTTTGCAACAAGGCATTAGGCATTAAGGTGAAACAGCAAAAAAATGTGGCAAAGAAAATAACGTTATGGCCTGAATACGAAGCTTTATGTTCGGGGCAAATCCAACCCAACACGTCACTGAGTACCACTCTTCATATTTTCAAGTATGGTGGTGGCTGCATCATGTTATGGGTATGCTTGAGTTTTTTAAATGATGGTTGTTTGACTGCGAGCATTTGATGAAATGCACGCAGCATCACAACTTGAGGTCTCTGAAACATACTGTGAGTAGCAGCGCATTTATGAGCCCATCCGATACAGATTAGGGGAGACGGGGGCTATTCCGGGGATATAGGCTACTGAATATAACCTATTCAGTTAGAATGGCTATTGCGCTGTTTCCTCCCGCATGTTGTTGGAAGACCAATGCAAAAGTAATATGAGGATTGGGACACACAAGTGATACTTCATAATAATCATAAATGGATTTAACAGTTTTGTGAGCATTTTTTTTGTCAAATAAACAAATGACTTGCATGGACACGTGGTTATGTTTTGTAATTTTAGTTTGTTTGGCATTTTGCAATGTGCTTCTAACTATTGACTCAGGGGGTTGAATACTTATCGAATTAAGATATATTACTCTTTCATTTTTCATACATTTTGTCTAGTGACAATTAAATCAATTTTAATATCACTTTGTAACATCAAAATGTTGAAAAATTAAAGGGGTGTGAATACTTTCTGAAGGCACTGTATTCCCATGTGCATGTATCTACACCAGTATTTACCGGTTGTATTGCACATGTTTAGCATTAAGTGTAGACTTCCTAGCCTGAACTTCTCTCCGTGTGTGCAGTGTGTCGCAATCTTAATCTACATTACATCAACGCAGTAGGAAACCAGGAAACCATTTTGTTTCTTCCTGAGTGGTGGAGGTGAGCTGAAAAGATCCCTGTTTGAGCCCTGTGGTGGTGGTTGCATAGCAGTAACCTCCTCCTGCATGGCCCACACAACCACAGGAGGCCGGAGGTGGTAGTTTTGTATCCCAGGAAACCATGTGGAATCCATAGAGAGAACAGAGAGCAGAGGAGAAGGAGTTGTGTTTGTGTGTTCCCGTTATCACACTTTAACTGTACATCGTATATGTCTGCCTTAGAGAACAAGTATTCAGTATGACAGTTAAAATGCAAACCATCTTGGTTCATGTAAGGGAAAGCCATAGTATAGGCCTAGAGAGAGTGCAGTTATTTCTGCTGGCACTAGTGGTATATCCCACAGTGGCTCCCATGTAAACCCCAGTCTGTGGATCAAGAGAGGTAATTAGGAGTCACCTCAGACTAGCCTGATCCTAGATCTGTTTGTGCTGTCTTGCCAACTCTAATTGTCATTGTGACACCAGCACAAACAGATTTGGGAACAGTCTAGCCTCAGACAGAGCCGAGCTTGTCTCACTAGGGAATGCTCTCTCTGTCTGAGGCCTTCTCATTCATAAACCACAGACTGATTACACTGACTGAAGCCCAAGGGGGGCATCAGTGGCTTATGTCACCTGATGAAAAGTACAGATAAATCCATAGATCATACACAGAGAGGCAGGCACACACACAGTGTGTGTGTGTGTGTGTGTGTGTGTGTGTGTGTGTGTGTGTGTGTGTGTGTGTGTGTGTGTGTGTGTGTGTGTGTGTGTGTGTGTGTGTGTGTACGCGTGTGCGTGTGTGCGTGTGTGACAGTGACAGTTTGGTGGGCTTAGTGAATCCCCGCAGTCTGGAATCTGCTTCCATAATTTAATCAGGAGGAGATGAGAGGCGATAGAGGAGACGATTGGACGATAGGACTCAGAGGGTTATAGACAAGATTATAGGTTTGATGGTGGCTCGGGCTGCACACTGTTAAAATAACCTTCAGCTTAAAGGGTTTATTGGCAAGGACGTCTCTTTCCACACAGTACTCCTGCTGGCTCCTGATCCATTTGCCAGTCGGAATTCTCCATAAATACACAGTGAGAACGTTAACTATCTTTTCACTTTTTCTCCAGACGCAAAACAAATAAAATGCCACTATGATCTTCAGGCAGCGGGAACCTAAAATGGGTGAACTGGATGTGGGCTTTCAGTTTCAAAGCTTCACGTATGGTAGTTCTTGACGCTGTTCCTCGTGACTATATAACTTAAAAAGACACAAACAAACGTACACTCAAAGTAGTGGTTGATCCTTCAATAAAGGACTGTTACTGTCATGAATTAGTCATCGAATAGAGAATCAGACACCATTTACAACTCTAATCTCCCAAAATAGTGCTCCGTCAGTGTCAGCAATATCCTCTCTCACTGTCCGCGTCCCAAACGGCACTCTATCCCCTTTATAGTGCACTACTTTTCACTCTGGCACATTTGGGACGCAAACACCCTGCTGTAGTCTATACCTTATAATGGGACTTAACGCGATGTGGATTGTGGAGATTTCTGTTCCCCCCACTGAGGTGTGACTGGATCTACTGTCCTGTCCTATAGCTCAAGGTCAGATAGCTAGTTCTTCCTGGTCCCATTGGCAGCCAGGGATTCAGTCTGATTGATTTGTTTCCTCATGAGGAGAAAGCTTTCCCACTAACAGTGAAAGGTCAAGTGTGAACACACATAAATATTCAAGGCACACACGCACACGTACAGTTGAGGTCGGAAGTTTACATACACTTAGGTTGGAGTCATTAAAACTCGTTTTTCAACCATTCCACAAATTTCTCATTAACAAACTATAGTTTTGGCAAGTCGGTTAGGACATCTACTTTGTGCATGACACAAGTCATTTTTCCAACAATTGTTTACAGACAGATTATTATAATTCACTGTATCACAATTCCAGTGGGTCAGAAGTTTACATACACTAAGTTGACTGTGCCTTTAAACAGCTTGGAACATTCCAGAAAATGATGTCATGGCTTTAGAAGCTTCTGATAGGCTAATTGACATCATTTGAGTCAATTGGAGGTGTACCTGTAGATGTATTTCAAGGCCTACCTTCAAACTCAGTGCCTCTTTGCTTGACATCATGGGAAAATCAAAAGAAATCAGCCAAGACCTTAGAAAACAAATTGTAGACCTCCACAAGTCTGGTTCATCCTTGGGAGCAATTTCCAAATGCCTGAAGGTACCACGTTCATCTGTACAAACAATAGTATGGAAGTATAAACACCATGGGACCACGCAGCCATCATACCGCTCAGGAAGGAGACACGTTCTGTCTCCTAGAGATGATCGTACGTTGGTGCGAAAAGTACAAATCAATTCCAGAACAACAGCAAAGGAACTTGTGAAGATGCTGGAGGAAACAGGTACAAAAGTATCTATATCCACAGTAAAACGAGTCCTATATCGACATAACCTGAAAGGCCGCTCAGCTAGGAAGAAGCCACTGCTCCAAAACCGCCATAAAATAGCCAGACTACGGTTTGCAACTGCACACGGGGACAAAGATCATACTTTTTGGAGAAATGTCCTCTGGTCTGATGAAACCAAAATAGAACTGTTTGGCCATAATGACCATCGTTATGTTTGGAGGAAAAAGGGGGAGGCTTGCAAGCCGAAGAACACCATCCCAACCGTGAAGCAAGGGGGTGGCAGCATCATGTTGTGGGGGTGCTTTGCTGCAGGAGGGACTGGTGCACTTCACAAAATAGATGGCATCATGAGTTAGCATCTCAAGACATCAGCCAGGAAGTTTCAAGCTTGGTCGCAAATGGGTCTTCCAAATGGACAATGACCCCAAGCATACTTCCAAAGTTGTGTCAAAATGGCTTAAGGACAACAAAGTCAAGGTATTAGAGTGGCCATCACAAAGCCCTGACCTCAATCTTATAGAACATCTGTGGGCAGAACTGAAAAAGTGTGTGCGAGCAAGGAGGCCTAGAAACCTGACTCAGTTCCACCAGCTCTGTCAAGGAGAAATGGGCCAAAATTCACCCAATTTATTGTGGGAAGCTTGTGGAAGGCTACCCAAAACATTTGACCCAAGTTAAACAATTTAAAGGCAATGCTACCAAATACTAATTGAGTGTATGTAAACTTCTGACCCACTGGGAATGTGATGAAAGAAATAAAAGCTGAAATAAATCATTCTCTCTACTGTTATTCTGACATTTCACATTCTTAAAATAAAGTGGTGATCCTAACTGATGTAAAACAGGGATTTTTTACTGGGATTAAATGTCAGGAATTGTGAAAAACTGAGTTCAAATGTATTTGGCTAAGGTGTATGTAAACTTCCAACTTCAACTGTAAGTGTTCAGACCCTTTGCTATGAGACTCGAAATTGTAGAGTGCAATGCAAAAATGTTCAGATCCCTTGGGTGTCTTCACATTTTATTGTTACAAAATGTTATTAAAATGTATTTCATTGTCATTTGATGTCAACAAAGTGGAATAATTTGTGAGTCTTATTGAGTAAGTCTTTAAGAGATTTGCACACCTGGATTGTGAAATATTGCCCGTTATTATTTACAAAATTCTTCAAGCTCTGTCAAGATGTTCGAGATCAGAAATGGCAGAAACGTTCAAGTCTTGCCATAGATTTTCGAGAAGATTTAAGTCAAATCTGTAACTAGGCCACTCAGGAACATTCACCGTCTTCTTGGTAAGCAACTCCAGTGTAGATTTGGCCTTGAGTTGTAGGTTATTGTGCTTCTGAAAGGTGAATTCCACTCCCAGTCTCTGGTGTAAAGAAGACAAGCAGATTTTGCTTCAGCCTGTTTTACACCAGCGACTGGGAGAGCCTGTGCTTAGCTCTATTCCATTTTTTTCATCCTACAAAACTCACTAGTCCTTGCCGATGACAAGCATACCCATAACACGATGCAGCCACCACCATGCTTGAAAATATTAAGAGTGTTACTCAGTGATGTGTTGTGTTGGATTTGCCCCAAACATAAGGATTTGCATTTAGGCCAGAAAGTGTATTCCTTTGCTGTGTTTTATTTGCAGTAATACTTTTATGCCAAGATGTGTCACGTTCTGACCTTTATTTTCCTTTGTTTTGTCTTTAGTTAGTATGGTCAGGGCGTGAGTTGGGGTGGGCAGTTCTATGTTGTCTGTTTCTATGTGGGGTTTTCTAGTTTGGCCTAATATGGTTCTCAATCAGAGGCAGGTGTTTTGTGTTGTCTCTGATTGGGAACCATATTTAGGTAGTCTGTTTTGTATTGTGGGTTGTGGGTTATTGTCTATGTCTTTGTGTAAGTTGCCTGTGTCTGCACTTTTCATATATAGCTTCACGTTCGTTCGTTTTGTTGTTTTTGTAAGTTTGTTTAGTGTTCTTCGTCTTCGTTATAATAAATAGAGAAGATGTATTCAAACCACGCTGCGCTTTGGTTCGATCCTTACTCCTCCTCAGACGAGGAGGATTACGACGAACGTGACAAGATGCATGTTTGGGAATATTTTTTGCAGTCTTCTTTTTACTCTGTCATTCAGATCATTATTGTGAAGTCACTGCAATGTTGTTGATCCATCCTCAGTTTTCTCCCATCACAGCCATTGACCTCTGTAACTGTTTTGAAATCACTAATGACCTCATGGTAACATCCCTGAGCAGTTTCATTCCTGTCCTGCAGCTCAGATCAGGATAACTGTAACTTTGATGTGTCTGGGTGGTTGAATACATAAACCACAGCTTAATTATAAACTTTGCCATGCTTATAGAGATATCCAATGTCTGATGTGTTATTGTTACCAATCTACCAATCATTGCCCTTCTTAATGAGGCTTTCGAAAAGCTCCCTGGTGTTTGTAGTTGACAATCTTCCACTTTGACATTACAGGAGTATTTTGTGTAGATTGCTTACAAAAAAAAGACAATTAAATCCATTTGAATCCCACTTTGTAACACAATAAAATGGTAAGAAATCCACACACACACACATACATGCATACACACAAATGCACGCGCAAACACACACACACACACACACACACACACACACACACACACACACACACACACACACACACACACACACACACACACACACACACGTGGGACACACACACTTACACACACACACGTGGTTCACCCACACACACTCATTCACATGTTAAACACACACAGACACACACACACAACCCACACTCTCTGGCTCGTCTGTCCTCTCCCTCTTTCGCCGTTTCTCCACGTCAGTGTTCCTTCAATTCCATTTCTCTCATTCACACTCTTCCTCCCTCACTCGTGGCTTAACAAGGGCACAAGTGGAAACTTTGATCAAAGCTCAGTGAGGAATTGCACGGCCATGTGTGCCACTGATCCATGTCATGTATCTGGAATGGCTCCGCGCCAACAGTGTCAAGCCTGTCTGCAGTGCACACTATGAAATGTGAGGAAACTGTAGAGGTGAGAGCCGGATGGATGATGAATGTGTGTGCAACAGCTGCCGGTGGTAAGCCACCACTTCTCTTTCTGCTGATCTGAGTATTGAACATGCAGTACAATCCAATTCCGAGCGCAGGAAAACATCACCTTCGAGCCAGGGCTCATTGAACTCCATTCAGCCGCTGAAGGGGACTTGACTTGCAGGCAGGAAAACAACTATAAGTGACTTTATAGACGGCATTTGCCATCCTGAAAAGAACCGTTCCCAAGACGATAGATAACAGAGCACTATTTGATGAGGCGTAGTGTTACACATTGGAGATCGGCGAGGGTTATATTGGGCCACAGGCTTTCGGCGTGACCTGTTTACAAATGATGGAATCACGGCCCTTCAACAAGCCGCTATAGCCTATATGGTGTTCCGACACTGCGGCGGCGGAGGTGCTACCGCCCACGGACAATCAAAGCATTAATGTTGCGCGACTGTGGAGTAAACATCTCAGGATCGTTACATTCTCCAAAGCCAGGGCCAGGGCCCGAGCTTAATGGGTATCAATCAGAGGAATGTACGACTCTTTCCCTCTCTTACACAAATACACACAGGCACACACACACCCTGTCTCCTTCTGCTTCTAATCCATCAAGAGAGAGGGAACGTTTGATCGCCCCATTACTCTGACCCGCCGAGCGCTTAACCACTGGGAAATTAGATTTTGGATTTTGGGATTCGGAAAGCCAAACGACAGTCTACGCTCGGTAAAACGTTCCCCAAAACTTTAGTGTGATTTGGAGGGTTTGTGTCGGCATATGATGAGTCATTGTACTTCAATTCCAAACACTTTAAAGTAAATCAAACACCAAAACAAAGCAATACAGTATTTCCTCGGATAGAAAAGTCAGCAGTCATGCTTGGCTTGGGTAAGTTTGTAATGGGGCCACCATGCGTGTGTGAAATGGTTGGTCGGCAATAGAAGCAAGGCTACAACTACGGTGGTGCATTTCTTGTATATTTCCTGCTTATTCCCTCCTGATTTCGAAAATCTTTCAACAGGAATTTCTGGAAAGCCTGTGAATTTTGAGAAAGTTACCGGAATTTTGCAACCAATGGTCATGTATAGAATCTGATTTGCATAGAACGGAGGGGGGTTTCGACTAGACCGGCTTGGACAAATCCACCACCACTCAAATGAGACCCAGGGGGAGGCGATAGAGGGTGCAAGAGCAAATGAAGAATATATTGTTTTCACCTCTGGGCTTCAAACCCACTTTCAAATAACTCATATTTACTCTTTGCTGTTTACTGTCTTTTGAAGGGCAGATAAGGAAAATTCCACTTTGTTTCAAGGGCGCCAGACCAAACCATTAACTAGTGAACATTTTGGATTGGATGTTATTGGGTCTGGCCAGGGCAAAGTATTGAGCCAATTAAACCAATTAAGATGTTTCCCAAATGGCACCCTATTCCCTATATAGTGCACTACTTTTGACCAGGTACTGAACTTGGTTCCATTTGGGAAGCATCCTCTATCTTCTTGAAGGTCAAATTATACAGCAGTTTGTAACAGATAATTAAAGAGCAGCAGTAAAATAACAATAGCGAGGCTATATACAGGGGGTACCGGTACAGAGTCAATGTGCGGGGGCACCAGTTAGTCGAGGTAATTGAGGTAATATGTACATGTAGGTAGAGTTAAAGTGACTATGCATAGATAATAAACAGAGAGTAGCATCAGCGTAAAAGAGGGGGGGTGCAATGCAAATAGTCTGGGAAGCCATTTGATTAGCTGTTCAGAAGTCCTACGGCTTGTGGGCAGAAGCTGTTAAGAAGTCTAGACTTGGCGCTCCGGTACCGCTTGCCATGCGGTAGCAGAGAGAACAGTCTATGACTAGGGTGGTTGGAGTCTTTGACAATTTCTAGGGTCTTCCTCTGACACCGCCTGGTATAGAGGTCCTGGATGGCAGGAAGCTTGGCCCCAGTGATGTACTGGGCCATACATTCTGTAGTGCCTTGCGGTTGGAGGCCAAGCAGTTGCCATACCAGGCAGTGATGCAAACAGTCAGGATGCTCTCGATGGTGCAGCTGTAGAACTTTTTGAGGATCTGAGGACCCATGCCAAATCTTTTCAGTCTCCTGAGGAGGAATAGGCTTTGTCATGCCCTCTTCATGAATGTCTTGGTGTGTTTGGACCATGATAGTTTGTTGGTGATATGGACACCAAGGAACTTGAAGCTCTCAACCTGCTCCACTACAGCCCTGTTGAGGAAAATGGGGGTGTACTAGGTCCTCATTTTCCTGAAGATCCACAATCATCTACTTTGTCTTGCTCACATTGAGGGAGAGGTTGTTGTCCTGGCACCACACGGCCAGGTCTCAGACCTCCTCCCTATAGGCTGTCTCATCGTTGTCGGTGATCAGGGATACCACCATTGTGTCAGCGGCAAACTTAATGATGGTGTTGGAGTCGTGCCTGGCCATGCAGTCATGAGTGAACAGGGAGTACAGTAGGGGACTGAGCACGCACCCCTGAGGGGCCCCCGTGTTGAGGATCAGCGTGGCGGATGTGTTGTTACCTACCCTTACCACATGGGGGCGGCCCGTCAGAAAGTCCAGGATCCAGTTGCAGAGGGAGGTGTTTAGTCCCAGGGTCCTTAGCTTAGTGATGAGCTTTGAGGACACTATGGTGTTGAACGCTGAGCTGTAGTCAATGAATAGCATTCTCACATAGGTGTTCCTTTTGTCCAGGTGGGAAAGAGCAGTGTGGAGTGCAATAGAGATTGCATCATCTGTGGATCTGTTGGGGCGTTATGCAAATTGGAGTGGGTCTAGGGTTTCTGGGACAATGGTGTTGATGTGAGCCATGACCAGCCTTTCAAAGCATTTCATGGCTACAGACGTGAGTGCTATGAGTCGGTAGTCATTTAGGCAGGTTATCTTAGTGTTCTTGGGCATAGCGACTATGGTGGTCTACTTGAAACATGCTGGTATTACAGACTCAGTCAGGGACAGATTTAAAATGTCAGCGAAGACACTTTCCAGGTGGTCAGCGCATGCTCAGAGTACACGTCCTGGTAATCTGTCTGTTGAATGTTGACCTATTTAAAAGTCTTACTCACAATGGCTGCGGAGCGCGTGATCACATAGTCGTCCGGAACAGCTGATGCTCTCATGCATGTTTCAGTGTTACTTGCCTCAAAGCGAGCATATACTGTAAGTAGTTTAGCTCGTCTGGTAGGCTTGTGTCACTGGGCAGCACTCGGCTATGCTTCCCTTTGTAGTCTGTAATAGTTTGCAAGCCCTGCCACATCCGACGAGCGTCGGAGCCGGTGTATGATTCGATCTTAGTCCTGTATTGATGCCTTGCCTGTTCGATGGTTCGTCGGAGGCCATAGCGGGATTTCTTATAAGCTTCAGGGTTAGAGTCCCGTTCCTTTAAAGCGGCTGCTCTACCCTTTAGCTCAGTGCGGATGTTGCCTGTAATCCATGGCTTCTGGTTGGGGTATGTACGTACAGTCACTGTGGGAGTCACACACAATACACAAATTGATGAAGCCAGTGACTGATGTGGTGTACTCCTCAATGCCATTGGAGGAATCCCGGAGCATATTCCAGACTGTGCTAGCAAAACAGTCCTGTAGTTTAGCATCTGCATCATCTGACAACTTTTTTATTGACCGAGTCACTGGTGCTCTCTGCTTTAGTTTTTGCTTGCTAATGTTGCATAATCTAGGTGTGATAAGCTCTTAGAGACTTACCCAGAAAAACTCACAGCTGTAATCGCTGTCAAAGGTGATTCTAAAAAGTATTGACTCCAGGGTGTGAATACTTATGTAAATTAGATACTTCTGTATATCATTTTCAATACATTTGCAAAGATTTCATAATGAGGTATTGTGTGTAGACGGGGAGAGGAAAACACAGTAAACTGTGGAATAAGTCAAGGGGTATGAATACTTTCTGAAGGCACTGTAACATTGGATCAGAGTTTCCGGTAGCCGGTAATTGCCGGCTTTTGGCCAATAAAATGTATTAAAAGCAGCTAGATAAAATTGCCCAGGGCTGCACATCATACAGTACATCCAGATGTCAATGCTTCAGCATCATTCTCTCACTCCTTGCCCACTGCCTTACAGGCACACTGCTGAGGAGAGAGAGCGAGAGAGGAGCCTTGGGCCACTGTTTGCGAAGATGGAGGCCTTTTTCATTATAGTAAAACGAAAGTTAAAGAGTATGCCCATAGTAAAAAGCCTTCAAGGGGAATGTCCTCCACATAAACAAGTTTTAATATTGTAGTGGACAAATATGTGAAAAATGTTGGCGTCCCCAAATGCAGGCCACTGTGCAACTCGCTATTCAGGTAGGATGCAATTTTGAAAAAAATAAATAGTAATAATATTTATAATCATTTATTTGATCATTGTCATTACAGTATACCATTGTTATTATTGAAGGTGCATTTAGTGCTCAAATCTCCGACAGCTGAACCGTGAGGTGGACAATTATTATTCTAGGGAGGTAAAAACGTATAAAACAATAGGCTACCGTGGGAAATTCTACACATCAAAACACAAGGAATAGTGGTTTTGTAATGTGTTCGGCTATAGGGCTGTTTTTAAGGACAAGTAAATGTGGCTCATTTAGACAATAACCCTTGTTTATCGATGCCGATGGCTGCGTGGGTGGACGACCTAATGGGTTACGCTCCCAACGCATATGATTTAGTGCAGGGTACCGGGCGGGGGCCGGCTAGTGGTGACTATTTAATTAACAGTCTGATGGCCTGCTCCAATAGAAGATGAGGATAGTGCCAACTTCCTGAAGAAGGGCCCCCGTCAAATGTAATGACAGTAAATAAATGAGCTATGGAAAAACCTGACAGGTATTCAACTGGAAAATGATATGTCTGCTTGGGTCCGTTGAGCCCTAAACGATGAAATTAAAGAATGCAAAAACTGTACTCTGAAGCAGATAGCCCGCTGTAAAATAGTCAAACACTTACGCTATTCTGTACTGACATTTTACTCAGCAAGGGAATCTAGCCTAATTCATTTCCAAGTTAAAAACGTAACACAAGACTGATAAGCAAGGTCTGAGTTCAAACACAACACCTTCTCCTCCACAGCTTCGTAGCTACCGAGGTAAATTGCCTATGATGGATGTACAAGAAAAGAGAGATTGCTAAGTGTATGCTTGAAGACTGACGCAGTTTGCCTGAATCCAGACATTGTTTGTTGGGCAGGTGTTCTAGATTGAAGAGAGGAAAAGAAGGAGGGGATTTTTCATGCAGAGAAAGAGAGAGACAGAGAGAGAGGCTCAGAGAGAGAAAATATTATTAAAAAGAAGGACTCGTTCTATGTTTGAAGGAAATAAAAGTACATACATGGGGGAATATTCAAATTGGGATACTCCCTTTAAGCTCTCCAAGTTCTCTTTCCATGTGTTCTTCTGAAACATGTATGGGAAGAGCTCCAAAGGGGGTGGGAGCATGCAGGCGCCTTTCAAGCTCCTAATACATAATGTTACAGCAGCTTCGGATGGGAACCAGAATACACCCTGGGCTCTGGAGAGCTTGCTGTCACATTCCATGGACTGTATACACCAGAAAACTACAAGTATGGTGTCCCTGTGAGTACATTGGACTCTCTTCATCTTGCTGTACCATTTAATGGATTCATATATCTCTAAACACAAGAATACTACATGGTATGGTGTCCCAGAGCAGACATACCTTGCTTGCGGACATCCTCCACGGCGAGGATGAGCTCCTCCTTGAGATCGTGGCTGTTCTTGGCGATCTGCTCGCCCTTCTCCAGGAAGTTCTGCGTGGCCTGCTCCACGGACAGGGCCAGCACGTGGGCCTTCTTGGAGCGCCCCTTCTTCTTACTGCTGGGCCCTTTGTTGCTGGTATTCACCAGGGTGGTCACCTGACGGACGGAGAGGGAGAGGTTAGGCCGGGTACTGATGCTGTTATGTAGGAAGAAGGAAACGTGGTTCTTTATAAATGGCTCGGTTTTATCAGCTACAACGTTCAGCTACAACGTTCATGAGATAGCATAAGAACACATTTTATCCAAGGTACGGTGGCTCCCGTAGCATATCTACGGTAAGTCAAAAGGAACAAAATAACACATGCCAAAAGGGTTGAGGGACTGAAAACTGTATGGATAACTAATACTCGTGTTAATGTTATACGGCACTCTTATACAGCAACCTCTAGTTCATTGTCCTGTGGGATATGTTGCTGATTGATCCACCAATTGAAATGCGAGACAAGTCAGTAATCTAAGCAGACCATAAAGGAGGAGGACACTTCAATGGCTGTCCTGGAGCATAAAACGTTGAAAGACATCTCGTATAGTTTGATTGCGTTTCATCGCCTTTCATCCGGCCTATTCACGCGTCTTCATAAGCATTGCAGGAGGCAAGCCATCATAAGTCATTGACAAAGCTAGAGTGTGGAGGAAAGGTGACGTGCCTTCAAACGGAGACTCCTGTGTCTTTGAGCAGCATGACAATTAAATGAAACAAAGTCCAACGTGTTCCCCTATTCCCTACCGCAGTGAGAAGGGTGATAAAACAGTTAAATTGTGTAAGCGATAAAAAGTAATATCGCTAAGTAATAAAATGAGTCCCAAATGTCACCCATAGTCCCTATATCTATTTTCCCTATTTTCCTTCCAGTTCTCTGCTGCGAATGACTGGAACGAACTGCAAAAATCACTGAAGCTGGAGGGTCATATCTCCCTCACTAGCTTTAAGCACGAGCTGTCAAAACAGCTCACAGATCACTGCACCTGTACATAGCTCATCTGTAAATAGCCAATCCAACTACCTCATCCCCATACTGTTATTTATTTTGCGCCTTTGCACCCCAGTATCTCTGCTTGCACACTCATCTTCTGCACATTTATCACACCAGTGTTTAATTGCTATATTTGTAATTATTTTGCCACTATGGCCTATTTATTGCCTTACCTCCCTTATCCTACCTCATTTGCACACATTGTATATAGAATATTTCTATTGTGTTATTGACTGTACGCTTGTTTATTCCATGTGTAACTCTGCGTTGTTTTTTGTGTCGCACTGCTTTGCTTTATCTTGGCCAGGTCGCAGTTGTAAATGAGAACTTGTTCTCAACTAGCCTACCTGGTTAAATAAAGGTGAAATATATATATATATTTTTTTTAAATATCTAGTGCTCTACTTTTGACCTGTTTGGAAAAAACGAAAAACGTATTGCACAGATTCAGGCAGTACCTCTCTGTTCTTGTGAAACTGTGTAGTCAATTAGAAACACCAGACTTGGTTTTAATGGTTCCCCAACATCATTGGATGTTGGTTCTCAAACTGCTACTCTACCAGTAAAGCCTGTTTGGAGTGAGACACAGAGTATTCAAGTGAAAATGCATCCTGAAGCACTAAACGTGCCCAACTAAAGCACTAGAGGGTGAGGAAGTGAGCCATTTCCTTGTAAATGTGCTGCCGTCTGGGGCCTGCTTTGCCAAAACCTGCTCGGGGGTAAATCGAGGAGCAGGACTGCAAATCAAATTGGACCCTCAAGTTTGGCTCCAGGCAAGCATGAGGAGTGCCTACAAGCGTTCATTCAAGTCAACGCTACCACAAGTCCACTGAGAGGGGTTGTGGGGGTGTTTCTAGCTTTCTAGCTTCCGGGTTCTGCCTTTTGGTTTCGGTAATGGCGCCACGTCGCACAATTACCGTGCCGAAATGGAGGCGAAATGAGCTGAGCTTCCCACACAGGGCGAGAGACAAGCTAACAGCCATCCAAGCAAACAGCTGTTGGGTGTCCCTACGCGTCAGCTAGCTTCTCATTAGCTCTGAGAGTGTAGTGGGGCTCGCTGTGGTTAAGCTGGGCCTGCCTTTGCCTCAGGACAACACTGCATACAATTTTCAGCTGCCAAATACTAGTAAATTGAAAGACAAAAAACTGGTTGGATTCATGCACCGGAAACAAATTAGGGAAACTAGGTCTCGAAACAGCCCGTATTTTAGCAATGAAGCCGCTGCTTTCAGTCTGCCATTGAAATGCTGAAGTTAGAGTCCTACAGGTGAGTTAACCTTTTACCAGTTTGATAGGACGGCACTGGAGAAATGTAACAACTCTTAAATGTATGGTGTGGATGCAAGAACTGACCAGCCCATGAGATCAAAATGATCCCAGATTGCCCCTTTGCCCCTGAAGTTAGAAGCCTACAGGCCAGTTCACTTTTGACCCGTTCAAAGACAAAGTCTGGCAGACAAAGTATCAAGCAGGAATTATCAGCCTCTTCTTAAGTCCTAAAGTGAGCCATTTACTCGAATATTTTTTTTTTACACTTCGAGTAATTTTACTCTAAAAGTAATTTAGACGGAAGCTGCAGTATTTGACGAGCATGAGGCTACATTTAAATCACCCAGCGCGAAGCGAAGACAAGCCCACCCGAGCAAACCCGGGACTCCGAAGAGAGACTCAGCCGGCATGATTCATTATTGGCTCCCTGCAAATGATTCATTAAGCTCCATTAAAGGAGTCGCGGTAATTCCATTGTCTGTTGAGAAATGGAGTCGAAGCAGAACACAAATGACCCTTGTGGCGGCGGCCTCGGTCTCTCTCTGCCAGTGTTACTGAGGCAGGAAGCATTCGGAAAGGAGTCCAGTTGGAGTAGAAGGGAGGTACAGATAGAGGGAACAGGCAAGACACTACCGTCATTAATATTTCA
Source organism: Salvelinus alpinus (assembly GCF_045679555.1). NCBI lineage: Eukaryota > Metazoa > Chordata > Actinopteri > Salmoniformes > Salmonidae > Salvelinus > Salvelinus alpinus. The sequence continues at coordinate 2,750,249 of NC_092124.1, forward strand.
GAGGTGTCTGTCACTTCCTGTCAACTGGGTGGGGACACATGCATGCAGGGGGCGCACGCACCTCATACACACACACACACACACGCATACACATGCTTAGACACACACTACCGATCATCACATCCTATGTGGACGTTATTGTGTTTCTTATGTGTATCATCCTCATTCAGCTTCGTTTATCAAGGTAAGTAACTGAAAGCAAACGCTGAATGATCTGATTTCTTCTTAATCCCATCGTGGTACTTTCATTAGGTCTATTGTTACGACCTGCTCTGTTTGTGAATACAATACAAACTGACGGCCAGATGGAGTTAGTTCATTGTGTAGTAAGCAACATTATTCTGTTTCAAGACATGCTGCTTAGAGTCGAATACTTTATTGCTACTTACAGTTTTCTTCACAAATCGCTAGGACCCGTTTCTCAATACTTAGGTCACTTTTTCAAAACTCTTCACACAGTGAGCACAACAGCAGTCTATGTGGGCGAAACTGTGGATCATTTTTCATTGCTTTGGCACAAAATGCTTTCAATTGCTACATCTTTCAAATGTCATGAATTCTTTTCTCACTCAGACACAACCACCACCAAAACTCTATGTACCTACAGGCCAATTTGCACATGTTTACATACTCTCTTTTCAGAACTGTTAAACTTAAGTTCAAAACCGAACATGACACAACATTGAATAAGACAGCAATTTGCTACATTTCTACAGTAATATATTCCAAATCTAAAAAATGTAACACTATCAAATAAATTTGACAGCTGATTCCCATTGTAGCTGAACACCTACCCAGGTGTCATTACCGTCTATACAAATGGGGACATTTTAGGAATAATGCTGTACTGTAATGTAAACATGGACCCAGCCAGAGATAGAGAAGTGGCTGACAGAGGAAGAAGAGTGGCTGCGAGAGGGAGAGGGGGAGAGGGAGGGGGAGTGGGAGTGGGAGAGGGAGAGGGAGATGGAGAGGGAGAGGAGGAGGGAGAGGGAGAGGGAGAGGAGTACGTATGCGTGGTGGAAGAAGACTGAGAGGAAGATCAAGAGCTGTAGTCTCAGATGAGATTAGGGCTGCTATAATTGATCCTGTAATAAATCATGGTCTATCAATGAGAGAGGCTGGTCTGAGAGTACAGCCAAATCTGCAACGCTCAACAGTGGCATCTATTGTGAGACATTTTTTGGCAAAACAACAGGTAAGATGTGCATTCTGCAAGGGCATCTGACTGAACTGCACATTACAGAAGGAAATTGAGCAAAACCTCCAAACCCACTTGTGTGTAATTGTTCTTGTATTTCTGCTTAGGATTTTCACTGCTGTGCAGGAAACTGCAATCGTTAAATGGTCATCAGAAACAATGGCATAAAACTCAAAGAGATACGGGACAATGAATGCTTGATGCCTGGACATATTTGCAGAAGATTGCCAGGGATGGACCGGGAATGCCAAAATATTCTTTCCTATGTGTATTGCCCAAGACGACACAAGATGTGATGTGGATGAGAACCTGTGGCCAAATGCAGAAGACAGGGTTGACTAGCATTGCTACTGTATCTGTATCGGTAGATGGTGTATATACAAATGATTGTATTTTGGAATCACTCAATGCCAAAAAATGACATAAAACATATTGAAGCATATTGCATCATGTCTGATTCATTCCTGTAATATATACTGTAGTGAATTCTAAACAGTAGAGAGGTGTCATTCCTGTTTTGTAGAGACATTTTACAAAAGAGAACATTGTGTAATGCTACTTGTTGTAAGTGTTTTTTAGGTCATTGCTTTATGAGTGACAAAGTGGGCTTGTTGGGTGACAACCTTTGCTAGTGTTATGGAAGAATGAGTTGATTTGAGAGGTGTATGAAGTGTTTTGGTAGTTTTAGTGCATTTTGGATGTGAAATGAACTGCTGTGCCAAGCTGAAAGATGGTTAGGAGAACTGTGTGAAGAGTTTTGAAAAAGTGACTTAAGTATCGAGAAATGGGTCCTAGCGATTGTAAAAAACTGTAAATGTATCGTAGAGCACTGGGGAGATGTCTCAGACGACAGCAGGAGCAGTTCTACCCTGTCATTACAGACAACGGCACACACACACACTCACAAGTACACACACACACACACACACACTCACAAGTACACGCACACACACACACACGCACGCACGCACACGCACGCACGCACACGCACAACTAGCATAATGACTCAGTGTGTGACTGCAGTAGTACCCTGCCATTGCCTGTGGGGAACACGTTGCAGTGTAAATGATGAAAGGAACACAGTGAACTCCGGAGGGGGAACCGAACCAAAGAACCTAACATCAGTCAAGAACCTAATACACACACAGACTTTACAATAACATCAGTCACACACACACACATAACCTGTATAGCCCAGCTCCGGCGAGGCTCACTTAGCAAGAGAATGGCGAGCGTCAACTTGACAAATGCACAGTGAAGGTTTGTGAGGGAAGCTACAGTATTTTAAGAGAGCGAGTAGCATCTTCATCTGAAACTACAGATGTAGGATCTTATTTTGACCTGTATTGTCACAGCAACATAATTCTGCAGCAACTGGATTTGACCGTTTAGTCCATAAATGTTGCTGGATCGGTGGTTAGGCTATTAGCTGGTCAAAATGAGGGTGACATGAATCGTGGAATACTGTTATAGAGTTTTTTCAATCGCTAACATGCATTGGTCAAAGCTGAAGTCACATTGTCAAAACTATCCACAGTCAGCGAAACAGAAGTGTATGTGGACCAAACTGTGAATCATTTTTCTTTGCTTTCACACAAAATGCATTCAATGACCACATGCTCAGAAATCCATAAACTCTTTTCTCATTCATACTCCACCACCTGCTAAACTATATATTTGCAGCACGTTTTCAAATGCTAACACACTGTTTCCAAAACGGTTAAAAACACATTCAAAACAGAATGATGGCAAATGTCTTGCATTTCTACAGTAACCAGATTGAAACATAGAAAATCTCTGCAGAATATTGAATCATTCCAAAACACAGCTGATTGCAATTTCAGCTGAAAGCCTGCCCAAGTGTCCTGTTTTCAGTCTCGTTACCAAACAGACAAAAGAGGACGGCTTCGGAATGATTTCGTTTGGAGACATGGATCGAGGAAGACAAGTTGGTGGGGAGAGAAGAGTGGCAGGGGGTGGGAGAATGCGTGGAGGACAAAGGAGACGAAGACCAAGAGCGGTGGTCTCTGATGTGATAAGGGCCACAATTATTGACCATGCTGTAATCCATGGTCTCTCTACAGGAGGTAGAGGCAGACTATGATCAGATGCGCAGGAAATTGCCATCGTTGACATGGTAATTGGCAAGAATGCAATAAAACTGCGGGAAATTCGGGACAGAGTGCTGGCAGACAATATCACTTTTGGGTATGTGAATACGGTCAGCACAACAACAAATTGCCAGAGTCCTAGAGAAACATAAAATAAGCATGAAGTAGTTGTACCCTTTGAGAGAAACGGTGAACGTGTGAAAGAACTCCGGTATCAATATGTCCAGGTAAGATGTCTGTTCAATAACCAAACAGGGTACATACACAGCTAGGCATAATGTAAAGTACTGTCAAACCAGGCAAACTGCACACACATTCATCTTTGTGGATGAAGCTGAATTCAACCTGGCAAAAACACGCCGCAGGGGAAGAAATGTGATTGGACAGAGACCAACCGTGGATGTCCCAGGCCAGAGAGGAGCTAACATCACAATGTGTGCAGCACTGTCCAATGATAGTTTGCTGTTACACAAACCACTCATTGGCCCATAAAAAACAGAGGCTAATTTATTTTCCGGATGACCTGCATAATGGACTTGTGCCAGCGGAGGAGAGAGGGGCAAGAAACTCCCCTACCTTCATTGTTGTGTGAGATAATGTGGCATTCCACCACTCTGCTGCAGTCACAGACTGGTTTGCTGCACATCCCAGCATGTCAGTACTATTCCTGCCTCCATCCTCCCCCTTCCTAAACCCCATAGAGGAGTTTTTCTCTGTGTAGAGGTGGAAGGTTTATGACCACCATCCACATGACCAGATGTCCTTACTGGAGGCCATGAATGTGGGGGTTTGGAGACACTTCTCCTGAAGACTGCCAGGGTGTGGAGACACTTCTCCTGAAGACTGCCAGGGTGTGGAGACACTTCTCCTGAAGACTGCCAGGGTGTGGAGACACTTCTCCCGAAGACTGCCAGGGTGTGGAGACACTTCTCCTGAAGACTGCCAGGGTGTGGAGACACTTATCCTGAAGACTGCCAGGGTGTGGAGACACTTCTCCTGAAGACTGCCAGGGTGTGGAGACACTTCTCCTGAAGACTGCCAGGGTGTGGAGACACTTCTCCTGAAGACTGCCAGGGTGTGGAGACACTTCTCCTGAAGACTGCCAGGGTGTGGAGACACTTCTCCTGAAGACTGCCAGGGTTGGATTAGACATTCCAGAAGATACTTTCCAAGATGCATCGCCAGGGAAGACGTAAGATGTGATGCTGATTGAGAACTCGTGGCAAAAAGCAGGAGGGAGGGAAAACTAGAACCCTCACAGTTCTGTACAGTATGAGTGTTATACATGTTGATGAGAACTAGAAACCTCACAGTACTGTACAGTATGAGTGATTATACTATACATGTTGATGAGAACTAGAACCCTCACAGTACTGTACAGTATGAGTGAGTATACTATACATGTTGATGAGAACTAGAACCCTCTCAGTACTGTACAGTATGAGTGATTATATTATACATGTTGATGAGAACTAGAACCCTCACAGTACTGTACAGTATGAGTGTTATACTATACATGTTGATGAGAACTAGAACCCTCACAGTACTGTACAGTATGAGTGATTATACTATACATGTTGATGAGAACTAGAACCCTCACAGTACTATACAGTATGAGTGATTATACTATACATGTTGATGAGAACTAGAACCCTCACAGTACCGTACAGTATGAGTGATTATACTATACATGTTGATGATAACTAGAACCCTCACAGTACTGTACAGTATGAGTGATTATACTATACATGTTGATGAGAACTAGAACCCTCACAGTACTGTACAGTATGAGTGATTACACATGTTGATGAGAACTAGAACCCTCACATTACTGTACAGTATGAGTGATTATACTATACATGTTGATGATAACTAGAACCCTCACAGTACTGTACAGTATGAGTGATTATTCTATACATGTTGATGAGAACTAGAACCCTCACAGTACTATACAGTATGAGTGATTATACTATACATGTTGATGATAACTAGAACCCTCACAGTACTGTACAGTATGAGTGATTATTCTATACATGTTGATGAGAACTAGAACCCTCACAGTACTGTACAGTATGAGTGATTATACTATACATGTTGATGAGAACTAAAACCCTCACAGTACTGTACAGTATGAGTGATTATTCTATACATGTTGATGAGAACTAGAACCCTCACAGTACTGTACAGTATGAGTGATTATACTATACATGTTGATGAGAACTAGAACCCTCACAGTACTGTACAGTATGAGTGTTATACTATACATGTTGATGAGAACTAGAACCCTCACAGTACTGTACAGTATGAGTGATTATTCTATACATGTTGATGAGAACTAGAACCCTCACAGTACTGTACAGTATGAGTGATTATACTATACATGTTGATGAGAACTAGAACCCTCACAGTACTGTACAGTATGAGTGTTATACTATACATGTTGATGAGAACTAGAACCCTCACAGTACTGTACAGTATGAGTGATTATATTATACATGTTGAGAACTAGAAACCTCAAAGTTCTGTACAGTATGAGTGTTATACATGTTGATGAGAACTAGAATCCTCACAGTACTGTACAGTATGAGTGATTATACTATACATGTTGATGAGAACTAGAACCCTCACAGTACCGTACAGTATGAGTGATTATACTATACATGTTGATGAGAACTAGAACCCTCACAGTACTGTACAGTATGAGTGATTATACTATACATGTTGATGAGAACTAGAACCCTCACAGTACTGTACAGTATGAGTGATTATACTCTACATGTTGATGAGAACTAGGACCCTCACAGTACTGTACAGTATGAGTGATTATACATGTTGATGAGAACTAGAACCCTCACAGTACCGTACAGTATGAGGGATTATACTATACATGTTGATGAGAACTAGAACCCTCACAGTACTGTACAGTATGAGTGATTATACTATACATGTTGATGAGAACTAGAACCCTCACAGTACTGTACAGTATGAGTGATTATACTCTACATGTTGATGAGAACTAGGACCCTCACAGTACTGTACAGTATGAGTGATTATACATGTTGATGAGAACTAGAACCCTCACAGTACTGTACAGTATGAGTGATTATACTATACATGTTGATGAGAACTAGAACCCTCACAGTACTGTACAGTATGAGTGATTATATTATACATGTTGAGAACTAGAAACCTCACAGTACTGTACAGTATGAGTGATTATACTCTACATGTTGATGAGAACTAGAACCCTCACAGTACTATACAGTATGAGTGATTATACTATACATGTTGATGAGAACTAGAACCCTCACAGTACTGTACAGTATGAGTGATTATACTATACATGTTGATGAGAACTAGAACCCTCACAGTACTATACAGTATGAGTGATTATACTATACATGTAGATGAGAACTAGAACCCTCACAGTACTGTACAGTATGAGTGATTATACTATACATGTTGATGAGAACTAGAACCCTCACAGTTCTGTACAGTATGAGTGTTATACATGTTGATGATAACTAGAACCCTCACAGTACTGTACAGTATGAGTGATTATACTCTACATGTTGATGAGAACTAGAACCCTCACAGTACTGTACAGTATGAGTGATTATACTATACATGTTGATGAGAACTAGAACCCTCACAGTACCGTACAGTATGAGTGATTATACTATACATGTTGATGAGAACTAGAACCCTCACAGTACTGTACAGTATGAGTGTTATACTATACATGTTCATGAGAACTAGAACCCTCACAGTACTGTACAGTATGAGTGATTATTCTATACATGTTGATGATGGTTTTATTGTTATAATTATTATTGCAGCCTAAATGACTATATGCAAAGATATAGAAAAATAAATGCTATTGAAGCAAATTGCTGCATTTCTGGTTCATTCTTGTTACATATACTTTAGTACAGTTAATGAAGTGAAAAGTTGTTATTCTTATTATATCATGAAATACTGATTTATGAGTAAAATCATTCAAAGTTCAAAGAGAAAAGTTCATCATTTGTGTAATGGTTTTTAGGTCAGTGTGTTATGAGTGACAATGTATGCTTTCTGAGTGAGAACTGTTTGCCAGTGTTATGGTCGAACGAGCTTATTTTGAGACATGTATGAAGTGTTTTGGTGGTTTGAGTGAGTTTCGGAGGTGAGATGAACTGTTTGGCCAAGATGCATGTTGGTAATGCAGACTGTGTGAAGAGTTTTGAAAAAGTGGCTTCAGTATTGACCGATGCTTGTTAGCAATAGAAAAAAACTGTAATATAACGTGTTTTAGGGCTTTTAGTGACTCGCGAAGCTCATCAGCATTTCCTGTGGCGCAGACACATTCTCAGGAACAAACAAGTAACCAAATCCAGATCCTACATCTGTGTGTTCCATGCAGGGTCAGTCAGCGACTACTTATCCACTCTATAAGGGGCCCCTCAAAGAAAAGAAGAAGACAGATAGTGATGAAGTAATGCCTCTGCCTGTCACTGATCATCACCTCTATATGAGTTTTGAAACAATATGAAGGTAAATGGTGCCGTTTTCTGGAGACGTCTAACTGCCACTTTCTCCATTTCTGAGGGAATGGACATAAGAACTTGTGTGTGTGTGTGTTTGTGTGTGCGCCTGCGTGAATGCGGGTGGGTGTGTGTGGTGTATGTGTGTGCATACATGCCTGCTGGTGGGTGGGTGAATGTGTGTGTGTACCAGTGGAGACTCCTCAGAGGAGGAAGGGGAGGACCGTCCTCCTCGGTGAATTTCATACAAATAAAAATGGTAAAACATTGAAAATGTGATCCTTTTTAGATAAAACTATAATAAATATATTCACGTCACCAAATAATTGATTAAAACACAATGTTTTGCAATGAAGGTCTACAGTAGCCTCAGCAGCACTCTGTAGGGCAGGACCATGGTGTAGCCGGAGGACAGCTAGATACCCTCCTCCTCTTGGTACATTGACTTCAATACAAAACCTAGGAGGCTCTTGGTTCTCACCCCCTTCTATAGACTTACACAGTAATTATGACAACTTCCGGGGGAAGTCCTCCAACCTATCAGAGCTCTATGAACTGACATTGTCAGTTCCACCCAATCAAAGGATCAGAGAATGAATCAAGTACTGAAAGCATAAACTACAGCTAGCTAGCACTGCAGTGCATAAAATGTGGGGAGTAGTTGACTCAAAGAGAGAGAAAGACAATAGTGGAACAGTTTTCAACAATTTAATTTCTTCAAAAATGAAGGAGAACAGGAGAGAGAGAGAGATTTTTTTCTTCACTTTCAGTTTCACTTACTTAGCTAGCAAATGCAGCTGGCTAGTTTAGTTACTCAAACACCCGGCTCAAACAGAGGAAGGCTATGTTAGCTAGCTGGCTATGATTATCCAACACAACACTGGAACTCTTACAAGTCAAGGTAAGCTTTTGGATTTATTAATGTATTGCCACCGGGGCCTGCCGGTGTAACTGCTTACTGACTAAACACTGTAACGATACTACATGATTGTAGCAGGTTGACTAACACATTAGTTCTATTAGCTATGTTGACTATGATGTTACTTTAGCTAATATGGAGACAATGATGTAGGCTGTGTGTAGCGGTTATGACATGGTTTGACTTGGATTTTTTTTTTTGCCTCGTCACATACAGCTGATGTGTTGTTCATTTAAGTCCACAAACGAAGGGAAAAGGTGAGAGGAGGAGAGTGCATAGAGGCTAGAATGAATAAAACGTGACTGCTATGAAAGTGAACTGTGTTTATGCGTGGTCAGGGGTGTATTTATTCCGCCGATTCTGTTGAAAAACATTTCTTAAACGTAAGCAAACGAAACAGGGATAAAAATACCTGAATTTGTCCAATAGAAAATCTCGCTTGCAACTGTTGGAATAATGATTACACCCTAGATAAACTAGATGCAGGCAAGCGTGTGCAAGGCGGTGTTGAATGTGTCACTCTCTGTCATCTCAAATGTTTCTCTCGACCTGTGTGCACCTACGTTGTAAACTTTCATTCATAGGCTAGATTTTAGCAACCTCATGATGGGTATAGGGAAAATTAGAGTCATGTCGTAGCCTCAACCTTTCGACATTGAACTGGGTGAATGGAATATGAATGACAGTCATCCAACATGCTGTAATAGAAATAAGGCCGTGCTCATGGAAAAAAAAGAATAGTCCTCCCTCATCATCAACGGCACTGACCGCCACGGGTGTATACGCGTGTGTGGGTGTGTGCGCGCTCACGTGTCCATGTATTTGTGTGTGTTATGCATAGAAGCAAAAACAGAGTTGAAATTGTGTTTAAAATAGGCTGTATTTAAATGTAGATGAGGAAGGATTAATTTGTTCCAGCCTCCTTCCATCCTGAGAGGGTACGGTGGTTAGTATGAAATATACATCAAGCTTTTAGAACTCACAGTTACCTAATAGAGACCTCCATCATTACTCATGGGAAAACTATACTTCTATACTGTGGCTATACATATTTTTATATATCACTACACGCAATGGTAATGAATAAAAGGACGCATAATGAAGGGCAAACAAATAAGTCCAACCCCAGCCAAATCACCTCCTTGTGCTCCCTTGATGAGGCAGCAAGAATCTTTGTTTAACCCTGAGATATAGATGAGGTGATACAACAAATCCAGATCTCTGTCCCTGAAGGCTTCCTTTCGCCCCCTGAAGAAACATATTCATGCAACGAAACAGGCGGGGAAAAATTGGAAGGGAAATCAAAAAGGTAAAGAAATTCAATAAAGACAGATAAAAAGAATGGTCTGACAATAAAGCTGTGCATCTGCAGTTTTATTTAACCATTATTTAACTAGGCAAGTCAGTTAAGAACAAATTCTTATTTTCAATGACAGCCTAGGAACAGCCTTGTTCAGGGGAAGAATGACAGATTTTTACCTTGCCGGCTCTGGGATTCGAGCTTGTAACCTTTCGATTTCTAGTCCAACATTCTAACCACTAGGCTACCTGCTTCCGTATCTTTACATATATCCTTTGGCTTGGGAGATAAACAGGAAGAGTATCTGGCGACAACCTCGCACATTAAAACAACATCACATGTATGGTTGCAGGATTTCCACTAGGGCTGGGCAATATGGCCTAAAAATCACATCAAAATGTTTTCAAACTTATGGACGATTTACGATATATACCTTGATTCAACAAAATTGTTTTCTCTAAATAAGCTTTGTTGTACAATTAAAGGTAAAATGCATTGCATTTCAAACAGTCAGCAATCTAATGAATTCAGGGTGTGTCAAATTAGGCTAAATACAGTATAAGCCCCACTAATAATTACATTATTTTATTAAAATAGTTTAACCTGCTTTTTTGCAATAATCACTGATCTGGCTTTGAAGTCCGTCTATGAAAATGCCCTTTTTGTTACAAATTTAACCAGAACCGTGCATAATACACATTCACTAATAATGATCAACTTGAAGCATCTTGAAGAACAACCTGGCCTTAAATGGCCATGTACTCTTATACTCTACACCCGGCACAGCCAGAAGAGGACTGGCCACCCCTGGTTCCTCTCTAGGTTTCTTTCTAGGTTCCTGCCTTTCTAGGGAGTTTTTCCTAGCCACCCTGCTTCTACATCTGCATTGCTTGCTGTTTGGGGTTTTAGGCTGGGTTTCTGTATAGCACATGTAAAAAGGGCTTTGTAAATACATTTGGTTGATTGATTTTTACAGGAGGTGTTATAGAAAATTAACACAGGTCTCACGAATAATCTCACAAGCCCACGTTCTAGTGAGTAGCCAGCTAATCTTTATATTTCAAGTTGAGCCAACTTGGATCTAGTTGCTAGCTTGAAGAGTTGAAGTGCTATGAACACGAACCTCCAACTGCTAACAGCATGTTAGCCTGTACAAAAATCAAGTGGCTTACCTTACTTCTCAGAATGAGACTGAGTTGCCAAATCCTTATATAATTGAGTTTTATGCTTATTGCACGTTTATAAAACACAGACTTCACAGCTACTATCAAAGTGTTTGGCTAAAACGCTGCTAGCGGTAGGTACGTGCTACAGGAATAGCTGCGCGCGATACACTGAGCATCACTTTTCTAGAATCAATGTTCATTGATACTCCTGTTTTAGTAGTGTCTGCTCTGCGCGCAATTTGATTCGTTGAGACATAAAAAAGGGTATCGCTAGACAGATTAACTTCTCAATGTGTTTCGGTGTCCATATGACCGTTTCTGTTGGATCAAACCTCAAATGCAAACGGCGATTTGAAACCACTTGTCAGAGAGGAAGAAGTTATCTCTCAACTTTGTTGGTGTGAGTGGCAGGAGGGTTGGTGTGTGTGTGTAAACAGAGAGGAAGAGACAAAAGAGAGAGGTTTCACTCGCCATAATCTGTCCAAAATAAGCCCAGTGTGTTTCTATGGGCTTATTTTGGACCTTAGCTTGACGCCTGACTTCCCGACTTTGGGACAATGAGTCCCGTTGTTAGGGTGGAGTCATGAGTATCTCGTCATTACATTCAGATCTATGGTGTAAATGGGGAGGTGCACACAGCAAGGAGCGAAGGAGACAAGGCCAAAAAGACAACATGAGAACAAGCGGATTTGATTATTGCATACAGGCATTTGGAATACCACACAAAAATATTTGAATTAATCGAATGAATTCGATACATCGTCCAGCCATAATTTCCACGAAAAAACAATCTGAGGAAAGAGAGAGAGAGCGAGAGAGAGCAAGAGAGGGAGAGAGAGAGCGAGAGAGAGAGAGAGAGAGAGAGAGAGAGAGAGAGAGGGAGAGAGAGAGAGAGAGAGAGAGAGAGAGAGAGAGAGAGAGAGAGAGAGAGAGAGAGAGAGAGAGAGAGAGAGAGAGAGAGAGAGAGAGAGAGAGAGAGAGAGAGAGAGAGAGAGAGAGAGAGAGAGAGAGAGAGAGAGAGAGAGAGAGAGAGAGAGAGAGAGACACACAGAGAGGGAGTGAGAGACAGAGAGAGAGAGGAAGAATCCTCTACCTTATTTATATTTGACAGTGGAGAAGAGAGGTTATATCCCAGCTGTGTAACGATTATCCTGTTTAATCAGCTTCTTGATATGCCAAACCTGTCAAGCGGATGGATTATTTTGGCAAAGGAGAAATACTCACAAACAGGGTTGTAAAGAAATGTGGGCACAAAATTTGAGAGAAATAAGCTTTTTGTGCGTATGGAAGATTACTGGGATTTTTTTAATCTTATGAAACATGGGAGCAACACTTTACATGTTTGGTTTTTATTTTTGTTCAGTGTAAATATATTCTAATCTGTGGTATCATTGCAAAACACACACGCACGCACACGCACCCACCCGCCCACACACACACTTTCGAGCTTTCAGTCCTATATATTTATACATTATAAAAGCAAGATGTAGGAAGCTTGAAGAGCACCTGTTTCATCTACTTTGGCTGACTCGGAAAAAAAGAAAAGAATCCAAAGTTTGAAGGCAAGTAAGAAACTCTGACCAAAAAAAACGATGTTTCTGGAAGTATATTACCTAGCGTGTGTGTTCTGCCGGCTGTCCACGACAGCACATGTTTACCATCCGCCAGACGGCGACGTCATTTAGACTGTCAACATAATGCGTCAAAACGGTGCCGTTTTACACTGATGAGACAAGACGTGGAAATCGGATTTAACAAACAGTCCCGCAGGAACAAACATCGCTGAGTAAGACAGATGACTTCCCACTTCCTTTTTCTCTCTAAAGCTGAGGGACATTTCATTTCACGCCCCTTAGACAACACAGCCTTTTCCAGCGGCCTCAGAGGCTTCCTGGCTTACTCACTGTCACTTCAGACTTAGTCTGCGACTCACTCAACTGGGACCCTATTCTCTATACAGTGCATTACTTTTGGCCAGGGACCATAGGGCTATAAGGTCTGCGCCCCGATGGGCACTGGTCAAAAGTAGTGCACTATATAGGGAATAGGGTGCCATTTGGAATACATTTGGAGTTTTTCTGCTGCTTGTGTCCTGAACTGCGGAGAAACAACTTCTGTAATATCATTGGGATGAACTAGTATTTTGGAAAGGGTCAGTTACACAGCCTGTGCAGCAGTATAACAAACAGCTGTGGTTACAAACTGCTAAATCTCTCAACCCAGATATTTGCCAACGGAGGAGTTTAACACACATATAAACAGAAGGACATATGAGCAGACTTGGAGCCACAACAGGAGTAGAGGTCAACCGATTCATCAGCATGATTTGAGTCAATTGGAGGTGTACCTGTGGATGAATTTCAAGGCCTACCTTCAAACTCAGAACCTCTTTGCTTGACATCATGGGAAAATCAAAAGAAATCAGCCAAATAAATTGTAGACCTCCACAAGTCTGGTTCATCCTTGGGAGCAATTTCCAAACACCTGAAGGTACCATGTTCATCTGTACAAACAATAGTACGCTAGTATAAACACCATGGGACCACGCAGCCGTCATACCGCTCAGGAAGGAGACGCGTTCTGTCTCCTAGAGATGAATGTACTTTGGTGTGAAATGTGCAAATGAATCCCAAAACAACAGCAAAGGACCTTGTGAAGATGCTGGAGGAAACAGGTACAAAAGTATCTATATCCACAGTAAAACGAGTCCTATATCGACATAACCTGAAAGCCCGCTCAGCAAGGAAGAAGCCACTGCTCAAAAATTGCCATAAAAAAGCCAGACTACGGTTTGCAACTGCACATGGGGACAAAGATCGTACTTTTTGGAGAAATGTCCTCTGGTCTGATGAAACAAAAATAGAGCTGCTTGGCAATAATGACCATCGTTATGTTTGGAGGAAAAAACAGGGATGCTTGCAAGCCGAAGAACACCATCCCAACCGTGAAGCACGGGAGTGGCAGCATCATGTTGTGGGGATGCTTTGCTGCAGGAAGGACTGGTGCACTTTGCAAAATAGATGGCATCATGAGGGAGGAAAATGATGTGGATATATTGAAGCAACATCTCAAGACATCAGTCAGGAAATTAAAGCTTGGTCTCAAATGGGTCTTCCAAATGGACAATGACCCCAAGCATACTTCCAAAGTTGTGGCAAAATGGCTTAAGGACAACAAAGTCAAGGTATTGGAGTGGCCATCACAAAGCCCTGACCTCAATCCCATAGACCATTTGTGGGCAGAACTGAAAAAGCGTGTGCGAGCAAGGGGGCCTACAAACCTGACTCAGTTACACCAGCTCTGTCAGGAGGAATGGGCCAAAATGCACACAACTTATTGTGGGAAGCTTGTGGAAGGCTACCTGAAACATTTGACCCAAGTTAAACAATTTAAAGGCAATGCTACCAAATACTAATTGAGTGTATGTAAACCTCTGACCCACTGGGAATGTGATGAAAGAAATAAAAGCTGAAATAAATCCTTCTCCCTACTATTATTCTGACATTTCACATTTTCAAAATAAAGTGGTGATCCTAACTGACCTAAGACAGGGAATTTTTACTAGGATTAAATCTCACGAATTGTGAAAAACAGAGTTTAAATGTATTTGGCTAAGGTGTATGTAAACTTCTGACTTCAACTGTACCTAACCATAAACATCAATGCCTTTCTGAAAATCAATACACAGAAGTAATTTTTTTAAACCTGCATATTTAGTTGAAAGAAATTCATGTTACCAGGATATATTAACTAGAGAAATTGTGTCACTTCACTTGCGTTCATTGCACGCAGAGTCAGGGTATATGCAACAGTTTGGGCCGCCTGGCTCGTTGCGAACTAATTTGCCAGAATTTTATATAATTATGACATAACATTGAAGGTTGTGCAATGTAACAACAATATTTAGACTTAGGGTTGCCACCCATTCGATAAAATACGGAACAGTTCCATATTGAAAGAATAAACATTTGTTTTCGAAATGATATTTTCCGGATTTGACCATATTAATGACCAAAGGCTCGTATTTCTGTGTTTATTATATTATAATTAAGTGTATGATTTGATATTTGATAGAGCAGTCTGACTGAGCGGTGGTAGTATAGCAGCAGGCTCGTAAGCAGTTTTTCAAACTTTACTGCATTTGCCAGCAGCTCTTAGCAATGCTTGAATCACAGCGCTGTTTATGACTTCAAGCCTATCAACTCCTGAGATTAGGCTGGCAATACTAAAGTGCCTATTGGAACATCCAATAGTCAAAGGTATATGAAATACAAATGGTATAGAGAGAAATAGTAGACGCGTCATAATTCCTATAATAGCTACAACCTAAAATGTCATAACTGGGAATATTAAAGAACTGGGAATATTGAACCACCAGCTTTCATATGTTCTCATGTTCTGAGCAAGGAACTTAAACGTTAGCTTTTTTACATGGCACATATTGCACTTGTACTTTCTTCTGCAACACTGTGTTTTTGCATTATTTAAACCAAATTGAACATGTTTCATTATTTATTTGAAACTAAATAGATTTTATTTATGTATTATATTAAGTTAAAATAAAGTGTTTATTGTTCATTCAGTATTGTTGTAATTGTCGTTATTACAAATATATATATATATATAGAGAGAGAGAGAGAGAGAGAGAGAGAAATAAATCGGACTATTAATCGATATCGGCTTTTTTTGGTCCTCCAATAATCTGTATTGGTATCGGCGTTGAAAAATCATAGTCGGTCGACCTCTAAACAGGAGGGTCCAATTATGTGCCCATAAAGATGCCCGGGACTGGCATCATCCCTGGCGGTAGCCAACACCAACCAGCTGCTGCCATCTTCTCACAGGAGACAAAGGTTTCTGCCAGCTTGCGCCTGATGTCACAACTACAGAGGGGTGTGTGTGTGTGTGTGTGTGTGTGTGTGTGTGTGTGTGTGTGTGTGTGTGTGTGTGTGTGTGTGTGTGTGTGTGTGTGTGTGTGTGTGTGTGTGTGTGTGTGTGTGTGTGTGTGTGGCTGAACTGAAGCCATCTCGTTGCCTTGGCGACTGGAATACAACCCGGTAGGTAGATGAATCCTTACCACCCCAAGGAGATGGAGCGAGTGTCTGGATGGAGGGGGGGAACTAAAGAAAGGAACTTGGAGAGAGTGTCTGGATGGAGGGGGGGAAACTAAAGAAAGGAACTTGGAGAGAGTGTCTGGATGGAGGGGGGGAAACTAAAGAAAGGAACTTGGAGAGAGTGTCTGGATGGAGGGGGGGAAACTAAAGAAAGGAACTTGGAGAGAGGGAGGTCTCTGTAGGCTGGTGAACCCAATTTAGTCTGCCTTGAGTCACCAGGCAGTGAAATGACAAATGAAGTACAGCAGAGCCATCCGGTGTACTACACATGGAGGTATCAGGAAATAATGCCGGTGGCAAGGCGCACTTTAACGGCCAAGCAAAATAACAACAGCAAAGAGAACACACATCCGTAACGTACCCAAACGCCCCCAGTCCCTTTCAGAACAAACACAAGAACAAAGACAAAGTGAAGGAGGAGACAGAAGTAGCTGGAGTGAAATGATGTGGTGCAGTTTGAATACACGGGTTATAGCAGACCTAGGTTCAGATTCTATGCAAAATCATGTTACAGTGAGCTCCAAAAGTATTGGGACAGTGACATATTTTGTTGTTGTTTCGGCTCTGTACTCCAGCACTTTGGATTTGAAATGATACAAAGGCCACACGGTTCATGTGCAGACTGTCAGCTTTAATTTGCATCCATATAGAGTGAACCGTTTAGAAATTACAGCAGTTTTTGTACATAGACCCCCAAAATACTACACTTGTTTTTCTAAAGTCTACCAACCTTGACAGCAGGCCTGCCAGCTAAGAGAGTTAGACAAGCTAGCTACTCTAAGCTGAAATGGCGTCTTGGTAGCTAGTTATGAGGTTTGAGGATTGGGGCTGTTGGATTACTAGAATTTATTGATTACTTTACATGTATATGTTGGAATGTATATGTTGGGAATGTATATGTTGGAATGTATATGTTGGTGGAATGTATATGTTGGAATGTATATGTTGGGAATGTATATGTTGGAATGTATATGTTGGTGGAATGTATATGTTGGAATGTATATGTTGGTGGAATGTATATGTTGGAATGTATATGTTGGGAATGTATATGTTGGTGGAATGTATATGTTGGGAATGTATATGTTGGGAATGTATATGTTGGAATGTATATGTTGGTGGAATGTATATGTTGGAATGTATATGTTGGTGGAATGTATATGTTGGAATGTATATGTTGGGAATGTATATGTTGGTGGAATGTATATGTTGGGAATGTATATGTTGGGAATGTATATGTTGGAATGTATATGTTGGAATGTATATGTTGGAATGTATATGTTGGAATGTATATGTTGGGAATGTATATGTTGGAATGTATATGTTGGTGGAATGTATATGTTGGTGTGTGGAAAACTGCTGAGTGCAATGTTTCTGGTTTTCCGCCGCAATTTGTAAATAAATTCGTTAGGAATCGTATAATGTGATTTTCTGGATTTTCTTTCTCATTTTGTCTGTCATAGTTGAAGTGTACCTATGATGAAAATTACAGGCCTCTCTCATCTTTTTAAGTGGGAGAACTTGCACAATTAGTGGCTGACTAAATACTTTTTTTGCCCCACTGTATATGTTGGTGTCAATGAAGGGTGAATGGGAACTTGGTGTGTGGAAAACTACTGAGTGCAATGTTTCTAAGGAGGGAGGCGAAGGGCAATAGTTCGTCTCTGATAAGGCAGGCCAGCTGCGGAACTAGGGAGGAGCGAGGAATTCGACTCGAGGTCAAGTCAACAGACGAAGTGAGAAGACACCTCTGGGAGGGGAGCCAGAGGGGCCCACCACAACGGCCCTCCTACTACAGTCCTATCTCATACACATACACTTCCACGCCCACGAAAATTCTAGCATGAGGCAGGGCCATGACTACTGTACACCAGTGACAGGAACCAATGAAGTTCCTGCCTAGCAACAGAGATGTATTGGCTGTCACGGTGTGTAAGGAGTTGACACTGCCTACTAGGAGGTTATACATATTTGTGCTTGTGTAGTCTTTGCAGCTGTATGACACAGTGGGTGAATAAACTTGGTTTGAGCTTTTTCTAGTCACCCGTGTGTTTTTACTCTATTAGTTCAGAGCCTAACAGGACCCTATCTGGGATAGCTAAAACTTGTGGCTCGTACTATTACAGAGAAAAAACAAACCCCAAAAATGTAATCGCAAAATGACAAATCTAAGGGGGCATGTGTCTTTTTCCCTCTATGGGCATGACGCTTTTGGGTTTGTGTGTGGGGTGGTGTGTGCGTCAGTCTGTGTGTGTCAGTGTGTGCTGTGTGTGTGTCTGCTCTGGGAGAAGGAACACCTGTGGGCTCACTGCTCAGTGCCTAGCTGGACCAGCACAACAACACAGTCATATACAGTAGAGTATAATTTCATCAGATTACGTCAGGGTTACACCAGGTTACATCAGGGTTACGGCAGGGTTACGGCAGGGTTACATCAGGGTTACATCAGGGTTACATCAGGGTTACATCAGGGTGCATCAGGGTTACATCAAAGGTACATCAGGGTTACATCAAAGGTACATCAGGGTTACATCAGGGTTACATCAGGGTTACATCAGGGTTACATCAGGGTTACAGCAGGGTTACATCAGGGTTACAGCAGGGTTACATCAGGGTTACATCAGGGTTACATCAGGGTTACATCATGTTTACACCAGGTTACATCATGGTTACATCAGGGTTACATCAGAGGTACATCAGGGTTACATCAGGGTTACATCAGGGTTACATCAGGGTTACATCAGAGTTACATCAGGGTTACATCAGGGTTACATCAAAGGTACATCAGGGTTACAGCAGGGTTACATCAGGGTTACAGCAGGGTTACATCAGGGTTACATCAAAGGTACATCAGGGTTACATCAGGGTTACATCAGGGTTACATCAGGGTTACAGCAGGGTTACATCAGGGTTACAGCAGGGTTACATCAGGGTTACATCAGGGTTACATCAGGGTTACATCATGGTTACACCAGGTTACATCATGGTTACATCAGGGTTACATCAGAGGTACATCAGGGTTAAATCAAAGGTACATCAGGGTTACATCAGGGTTACATCAGGGTTACATCAAAGGTACATCAGGGTTACAGCAGGGTTACATCAGGGTTAAATCAAAGGTACATCAGGGTTACATCAAAGGTACATCAGGGTTACATCAGGGTTACATCAGGGTTACATCAGGGTTACATCAGGGTTACATCAAAGGTACATCAGGGTTACATCAGAGGTAGATCAGGGTTACATCAGGGTTACATCAAAGGTACATCAGGGTTACATCAGGGTTACATCAGGGTTACATCAGGGTTACAGCAGGGTTACATCAAAGGTACATCAGAGGTACATCAGGGTTACATCAGGGTTACATCAGAGTTACATCAGGGTTACATCAGGGTTACATCAAAGGTACATCAGGGTTACAGCAGGGTTACATCAGGGTTACATCAGGGTTACATCAAAGGTACATCAGGGTTACATCAGGGTTACATCAGGGTTACATCAAAGGTACATCAGGGTTACAGCAGGGTTACATCAAAGGTACATCAGAGGTACATCAGGGTTACATCAGGGTTACATCAGAGGTACATCAGGGTTACATCAGGGTTACATCAAAGGTACATCAGGGTTACAGCAGGGTTACATCAGGGTTACATCAGGGTTACATCAAAGGTACATCAGGGTTACATCAGGGTTACATCAGGGTTACATCAAGGTTACATCAGGGTTACATCAGGGTTACATCAGGGTTACATCAGAGTTACATCAGGGTTACATCAGGGTTACATCAAAGGTACATCAGGGTTACATCAGGGTTACATCAGGGTTACATCAGGGTTACATCAGGGTTACATCAGGGTTACATCAGGGTTACACCAGGTTACATCAGGGTTACATCAGGGTTACATCAAAGGTACATCAGGGTTACATCAGGGTTACATCAGGGTTACACCAGGGTGCATGAGGGTTACATCAGGGTTACATCAGGGTTACATCAAAGGTACATCATGGTTAGATCAGGGTTACATCAGGGTTACATCAAAGGTACATCAGGGTTACACCAGGGTTACATCAGGGTTACATCAAAGGTACATCAGGGTTACATCAAAGGTACATCAGGGTTACAGCAGGGTTACACCAGAGGTACATCAGGGTTACATCAAAGGTACATCAGGGTTACATCAAAGGTACATCAGGGTTACAGCAGGGTTACACCAGAGGTACAGCAGGGTTACACCAGAGGTACATCAGGGTTACATCAAAGGTACATCAGGGTTACATCAAAGGTACATCAGGGTTACAGCAGGGTTACACAAGAGGTACAGCAGGGTTACAGCAGGGTTACACCAGAGGTACAATAGGGTTACACCAGAGGTACATCAGGATCACATCAAAGGTACATCAGGGTTACATCAAAGGTACATCAGGGTTACATCAGGGTTACATCAGGGTTACATCAGGGTTACATCAGGTTACATCATGGTTACATCAGAGGTACATCAGGGTTACAGCAGGGTTACACCAGAGGTACAGCAGGGTTACACCAGAGGTACAGCAGGGTTACATCAGGGTTACATCAAAGGTACACCAGGGTTACATCAGGGTTACATTAGGGTTACATCAGGGTTACGTCAGGGTTACATCAAAGGTACACCAGGGTTACATCAGGGTTACATCAGGGTTACATCAAAGGTACATCAGGGTTACATCAGGGTTACATCAGGGTTACATCAGGGTTACATCAAAGGTACACCAGGGTTACATCAGGGTTACATCAGGGTTACATCAAAGGTACACCAGGGTTACATCAGGGTTACATCAGGGTTACATCAAAGTTACATCAGGGTTACATCAGGGTTACATCAAAGGTACATCAGGGTTACATCAGGGTTACATCAAAGGTACATCAGGGTTACATCAGGGTTACATCAGGGTTACATCAGGGTTACATCAGAGGTACATCAGGGTTACATCAGGGTTACATCAGGGTTACATCAAAGGTACATCAGGGTTACAGCAGGGTTACATCAGGGTTAAATCAAAGGTACATCAGGGTTACACCAGGGTTACATCAAAGGTACATCAGGGTTACATCAAAGGTACATCAGGGTTACAGCAGGGTTACATCAGAGGTACATCAGGGTTACATCAGAGGTACATCAGGGTTACATCAGGGTTACATCATGGTTACACAAGGTTACATCAGAGGTACATCAGGGTTACATCAGAGGTACATCAGGGTTACATCAGGGTTAAATCATGGTTACACATGGTTACACAAGGTTACATCAGGGTTACATCAGGGTTACATCAGGGTTACATCAAAGGTACATCAGGGTTACAGCAGGGTTACATCAGGGTTACATCAGGGTTACATCGAGAGGTTACATCAGGTTACATCAGGTTACATCAGTGGTTACGATCAGGGTTACATCAGGGTTACAGTCAGAAGGTTACATCAGGGTTACATCAGGGTTACATCAGAGGTACATCAGGGTTACAGTCAGGGTTACATCAGGGTTACATCAGGTTACATCAGGGTTACATCAGGGTTACATCAGGGTTACATCAAAGGTACATCAGGGTTACATCAGGGTTACATCAGGGTTACATCAGAGGTACATCAGGGTTACATCAGGGTTACATCAAAGGTACATCAGGGTTACATCAGGGTTACATCAGGGTTACATCAAAGGTACATCAGGGTTACATCAGGTTTACACCATGTTACATCAGGGTTACATCAGGGTTACATCAGAGGTACATCAGGGTTACATCAGGGTTACATCAGGGTTACACCAGGTTACATCAGGGTTACATCAGGGTTACATCAAAGGTACATCAGGGTTACATCAGGGTTACATCAAAGGTACATCAGGGTTACACCAGGGTGCATCAGGGTTACATCAGGGTTACATCAAAGGTACATCATGGTTAGATCAGGGTTACATCAGGGTTACATCAAAGGTACATCAGGGTTACACCAGGGTGCATGAGGGTTACATCAGGGTTACATCAGGGTTACATCAAAGGTACATCATGGTTAGATCAGGGTTACATCAGGGTTACATCAAAGGTACATCAGGGTTACATCAGGGTTACATCAGGGTTACATCAGAGGTACATCAGGGTTACGTCAGGGTTACATCAGGGTTACATCAGGGTTACATCAGGGTTACATCAGAGGTACATCAGGGTTACATCAGGGTTACAGGGTTACAGGGTTGCATCAGGTTTACAGCAGGGTTGCACCAGGGTTACATTAGGTTACTGTACTGCTGGGGTATTCATCATCACATCACTGTATAAATAGACATGGTAAAAGTCAAAGCATTTCGCTGCACCTGTTTTAACATCTGCTAATCTGTGTACACGACAAATAAACAATTTTTAAAGTTGGTGATCTCTCTCTCTCTCTAGCTCTAGCTCTCTCTCTCTAGCTCTCTCTCTCTCTCTAGCTCTCTCTCTCTAGCTCTCTCTCTATCTCTAGCTCTCTCGTTCTCTCTCTCTCTCTCTCTAGCTTTCTCTCTCCCTCTCTCTCCCTCTCTCTCTCTCTCTCTCCCCCCTCTGTCTTTTTATTGCAGATCAGTAACATTAAAAAATGCCATGCAGCCTCTCCTCTCCAGAGCAATGGACACTACACTCTGCTGTAAATCCTTATGGTGCTGCAAAGATGTTTCATGTTTCGCTTGTGTACACACACACACACACACACACACACACACACACACACACACACACACACACACACACACACACACACACACACACACACACACACACACACACACACACACACACACACACACACAACGTTAGGACCGAGGGCAGCATGAATCTTTCTGCTGGACGGACATTGGGAAGAGTGTGTGTGTGTGTGTAATGTAGAGAGGGAGTGATGGGAGGCAGGGTATGCCCCCCTGAAACACTGCTAGCAGTGGGACATGGCATTCAGCGTTAATAAAAGGGTCTGGGGGGAGGAGGATAACCCCCTTACTGTCACACACAGACACACTCTCTCAAACACACACACACGGCACACCACATGTTTCCTGTCAGATATAGATGATGTTTGACCCTGAGCAGTGTGCATAGCCATCCTTGTTGAATAATGCAACAGGACATTTAAGCTCCTGTGTAAAGGGCATTATATGGGAAAAGCTCAGGGGAGCGAGAGAGAGAGAGAGAAAGATACATTAATTCACAGAGCAGCGGCTGGAAGGGGCCTGGCTGGCTACTACATTACAGGGGGGCTGGCTAATACATTACAGGGAGGCTGGCTGGCTACTACATTACAGGGAGGCTGGCTGGCTACTACATTACAGGGGGGGCTGGCTACTACATTACAGGGGGGCTGGCTACTACATTACAGGGAGGCTGGCTGGCTACTACATTACAGGGAGGCTGGCTGGCTACTACATTAGAGGAGGGCTGGCTACTACATTATAGGGGGTCTGGCTGGCTACTACATTACAGGGAGGCTGGCTGGCTACTACATTACAGGGAGGCTGGCTGGCTACTACATTACAGGGGGGCTGGCTACTAAATTACAGGGAGGCTGGCTGGCTACTACATTACAGGGAGGCTGGCTGGCTACTAAATTACAGGGAGGCTGGCTGGCTACCACATTATAGGGGAGCTGGTTGGCTACTACATTATAGGGGGGCAGGCTGGCTACTACATTTTAGGGGGGCAGGCTGGCTACTACATTATAGGGGGCTGGCTGGCTACTACATTACAGGGGGGCTGGCTGGCTACTACATTACAGGGGCAGGCTGGCTACTACATTACAGGGAGGCTGGCTGGCTACTACATTACAGGGGGTCTGGCTGGCTACTAAATTACAGGGGGGCTGGCTGGCTACTACATTACAGGGAGGCTGGCTGGCTACTACATTACAGGGAGGCTGGCTGGCTACTACATTATAGGTGGCTGGCTGGCTACTACATTACAGGGGGGCTGGCTGGCTACTACATTATAGGGGGGCTGGCTGGCTACTACATTACAGGGGGTCTGGCTGGCTACTACATTATAGGGGGGCTGGTTGGCTACTACATTACAGGGAGGCTGGCTGGCTACTACATTATAGGGGGGCAGGCTGGCTACTACATTTTAGGGGGGCAGGCTGGCTACTACATTATAGGGGGCTGGCTGGCTACTACATTATAGGGGGGCTGGTTGGCTACTACATTATAGGGGAGCAGGCTGGCTACTACATTATAGGGGGGGAGGCTGGCTACTACATTATAGGGGGGCTGGTTGGCTACTACATTACAGGGAGGCTGGCTGGCTACCACATTATAGGGGAGCTGGTTGGCTACTACATTATAGGGGGGCAGGCTGGCTACTACATTATAGGGGGTCAGGCTGGCTACTACATTATAGGGGGGCAGGCTGGCTACTACATTATAGGGGGGCAGGCTGGCTACTACATTATAGGGGGCTGGCTGGCTACTACATTATAGGGGGGCTGGCTGGCTACTACATTACAGGGGGGCTGGCTGGCTACTACATTATAGGGAGGCCTGGCTGGCTACTACATTATAGGGGGGGAGGCTGGCTACTACATTACAGGGGGTCTGGCTGGCTACTACATTACAGGGAGGCTGGCTGGCTACCACATTATAGGGGAGCTGGTTGGCTACTACATTATAGGGGGGCAGGCTGGCTACTACATTATAGGGGGGCAGGCTGGCTACTACATTATAGGGGGGCAGGCTGGCTACTACATTATAGGGGGGCAGGCTGGCTACTACATTATAGGGGGCTGGCTGGCTACTACATCCAGGGGGGCTGGCTACTACGTTACAGGGAGGCTGGCTGGCTACTACGTTACAGGGAGGCTGGCTGGCTACTACATTACAGGGGGGAAGGCTACTACATTATAGGGGGGGGTGGCTGGCTACTACATTATAGGGGGGCTGGCTGGCTACTACATTATAGGGGGCTGGCTGGCTACTACATTATAGGGGGGCTGGCTGGCTACTACATTATAGGGGGGCAGGCTGGCTACTACATTATAGGGGGGCTGGCTGGCTACTACATTATAGGGGGGCTGGCTGGCTACTACATTACAGGGGGGCTGGCTGGCTACTACATTATAGGGGGCCTGGTTGGCTACTACATTATAGGGGGGCAGGCTGGCTACTACATTATAGGGGGCTGGCTGGCTACTACATTATAGGGGGGCAGGCTGGCTACTACATTATAGGGGGCAGGCTGGCTTTAGGGGGGCAGGCTGGCTACTACATTATAGGGGGCTGGCTGGCTACTACATTATAGGGGGGCTGTCTGGCTACTACATTATAGGGGGGCAGGCTGGCTACTACATTTTAGGGGGGCAGGCTGGCTACTACATTATAGGGGGCTGGCTGGCTACTACATTATAGGGGGGCTGGCTACTACATTATAGGGGGGCTGGCTGGCTACTACATTATAGGGGGGCAGGCTGGCTACTACATTATAGGGGGGCAGGCTGGCTACTACATTATAGGGGGGCTGGTTGGCTACTACATTACAGGGTGTCTGGCTGGCTACTACATTACAGGGAGGCTGGCTGGCTACCACATTATAGGGGAGCTGGTTGGCTACTACATTATAGGGGGGCAGGCTGGCTACTACATTATAGGGGGGCAGGCTGGCTACTACATTATAGGGGGGCAGGCTGGCTACTACATTATAGGGGACTGGCTGGCTACTACATTATAGGGGGGCTGGCTGGCTACTACATTACAGGGGGGCTGGCTGGCTACTACATTATAGGGGGCCTGGCTGGCTACTACATTATAGGGGGGCAGGCTGGCTACTACATTATAGGGGGCTGGCTGGCTACTACATTATAGGGGGGCAGGCTGGCTACTACATTATAGGGGGCTGGCTGGCTACTACATTATAGGGGGGCAGGCTGGCTACTACATTATAGGGGGCTGGCTGGCTACTACATTATAGGGGGGCTGGCTGGCTACTACATTACAGGGGGGCTGGCTGGCTACTACATTATAGGGGGCCTGGCTGGCTACTACATAATGGGGGGCAGGCTGGCTACTACATTATTGGGGGCTGGCTGGCTACTACATTACAGGGGGGGCTGGCTGGCTACTACATTATAGGAGGCAAGCTGGCTACTACATTACAGGGGGGCTGGCTGGCTACTAAATTATAGGGGGGCTGGCTGGCTACTACATAATGGGGGGCAGGCTGGCTACTACATTATTGGGGGCTGGCTGGCTACTACATTATAGGGGGGGGTGGCTGGCTACTACATTATAGGGGGCTGGCTGGCTACTACATTATAGGGGGGCAGGCTGGCTACTACATTATAGGGGGCTGGCTGGCTACTACATTATAGAGGGCCTGGCTGGCTACTACATTACAGGGGGTCTGGCTGGCTACTACATTACAGGGAGGTTGGCTGGCTACTACTTTATAGGGAGGCCGGGTGGCTACTACATTACAGGGGGGCTGGCTACTACATTACAGGGGGGCTGGCTGGCTACTACATTACAGGGAGGCTGGCTGGCTACTACATTATAGGGGGGCTGGCTGGCTACTACATTATAGGGGGGCAGGCTGGCTACTACATTTTAGGGGGGCAGGGTGGCTACTACATTATGGGGGGCTGGCTGGCTACTACATTATAGGGGGGCTGGCTGGCTACTACATTATAGGGGGGCAGGCTGGCTACTACATTATAGGGGGGCAGGCTGGCTACTACATTACAGGGGGGCTGGCAGGCTACTACACTACAGGGAGGCTGGCTGGGTACTACATTATAGGGGGGCTGGCTGGCTACTACATTATAGGGGGGCAGGCTGGCTACTACATTACAGGGGGGCTGGCTGGCTACTACATTACAGGGAGGCTGGCTGGCTACTACATTATAGGGGGGCTGGCTGGCTACTACATTACAGGGGGCCTGGCTACTACATTACAGGGAGGCTGGCTGGCTACTACATTATAGGGTGGCTGGCTACTACATTACAGGGGGCTGGCTGGCTACTAGTTTATAGGGGGGCTGGCTGGCTACTACATTATAGGGGGCCTGGCTACTACATTACAGGGGGGCTGGCTGGCTACTACATTACAGGGGGGCAGGCTGGCTACTACATTATAGGGGGCCTGGCTGGCTACTACATTATAGGGGGCCTGGCTGGCTACTACATTATAGGGGGCTGGCTGGCTACTACATTACAGGGGGGCTGGCTGGCTATGACATTATAGGGGGCCTGGCTGGCTACTACATTACAGGGGGTGTGGCTGGCTACTACATTATAGGAGGCAAGCTGGCTACTACATTACAGGGGGGCTGGCTGGCTACTACATTATAGGGGGGCTGGCTGGCTACTACATTACAGGGGGGCTGGCTGGCTACTACATTATAGGGGGCCTGGCTGGCTACTACATTACAGGGGGGCTGGCTGGCTACTACATTACAGGGGGGCTGGCTGGCTACTACATTATAGGGGGGCTGGCTGGCTACTACATTACAGGGGGTCTGGCTACTACATTATAGGGGGCCTGGCTACTACATTACAGGGGGGCAGGCTGGCTACTACATTACAGGGGGGCTGGCTGGCTACTACATTATAGGGGGCCTGGCTGGCTACTACATTATTGGGGGCCTGGCAACTACATTACAGGGGGGCTGGCTGGCTACTACATTATAGGGGGCCTGGCTGGCTACTACATTATAGGGGGTCTGGCTGGCTACTACATTACAGGGGGTCTGGCTACTACATTATAGGGGGCCTGGCTACTACATTATAGGGGGCCTGGCTGGCTACTACATTACAGGGGGGCTGGCTGGCTACTACATTACAGGGGGTGTGGCTGGCTACTACATTATAGGGGGTCTGGCTGGCTACTACATTACAGGGGGCTGGCTGGCTACTACATTATAGGGGGTCTGGCTGGCTACTACATTATAGGGGGCCTGGCTAGCTACTACATTACAGGGGGGCTGGCTGGCAACTACATAATGGGGAGCTTGCTGGCTACTACATTACAGGGGAGCTTGCTGGCTACTACATTACAGGGGGGCTGGCTGGCTACTACATTATAGGGGGGCAGGCTGGCTACTACATTATAGGGGGTCTGGCTGGCTACTACATTACAGGGGGGCTGGCTGGCTACTACATTATAGGGGGGCAGACTGGCTACTACATTACAGGGGGTCTGGCTGGCTAGTACATTACAGGGGGTCTGGCTGGCTACTACATTATAGGGGGTCTGGCTGGCTACTACATTACAGGGGGCAGGCTGGCTACTACATTATAGGGGGTCTGGCTGGCTACTACATTATATGGGGCCTGGCTGGCTACTACATTACAGGGGGGCAGGCTGGCTACTACATTACAGGGGGGCTGGCTACTACAGAAGCCTGAGGATGGGTGGCTCTTTCACTCAAGGTGACAGAGCGAGTGACTGTTGAAATAACACGACAACCCCCTTCGCACACACACGGTCAGACAGACAAACACACACACACACACTCACATACACACAGAGTCAGACACATATACACACACAAACACACACACACACAAACACAGTCAGATAGGTGTACACAGACACATTCTCAATCACGAAGTGAAGGTCAAGCGTCCCTTCAGATAACTACATGGTGGGATGAAGACACAGAGAGGGTAATGGCTTCCGAGGCAGAGCAATGGCCTTGTTGGAGTTCACCAACCGAGTCAGACACACACACACACACACACTCGCCCACCGAGACCATCCCCAGTACCAGGGGCAAGGGGGAATGGACTCAATGGAGAGCAATATAACACTCTGTGTGAACCACGATAGGGAGAGAAGGGCATGGAATATGAAGTGTGCAAAATAGCCCATCATCCTTCTCAAATCCAGCTTAAAACGTACAGGCTGTGGTTGGTTTCGAGGTGTGGGTGATTGAACTTAACGTCTTGTCGTTATTAAAATGCCTTTTGGTGAAAACACATTCAAGTAGAGTACAGCAGGAGTACGATTAGCCGGGTTAAAATGCCTCTTGGATGGGTTTTCGTCAGCAAGGCACACACAAACACACACATACTCTTCTCGAGGCATTGTCACCAGGAAGAGGTCAGAGCACAGTGGCAGGACTGCCATTTTCATCCAGGTTTGTTCACAGACGCCCACACTCCCTTATTAAGTCCCCCCCGGACAGTGACGGATGGATGAGTGTTCTGGAGCAATAGAGATGGAGGAAGGGAGAGAGAGGTCGTGGGGGGACAGAGATAGAGAGGGGGGAGACAAAGAGAGAGAGAGAGAGAGAGAGAGAGAGAGAGAGAGAGAGAGAGAGAGAGAGAATGAGAGACGGAGGGAGGGTGTGTGAGAAAGAGAAAAGGTTCAGTCAGAGAGAGCGAAAGAGATGGAGAGAGAGCCTATCACTTTACGACCACTGCTGATGTAAAAATGGCTTTATAAAATACATTTGATTGATTGATTGATTGCTTTGAGAGATTATAGTGAGAGAGCGAGCGAGAGCGCGAGAGAGCGCAAGAGAGGGGGAAAGAATGAAACCAGCCGTAGCCTAACTATGTCATGATCAATGTAAGTAGGGGGAGTGCATACTGAGTCGTGGCTTGGGACTATTTCTGCCTGCCATGATTCAGCACAGCATCAGGTCCCATCAGGCCCGCCCCTCAGCGGAACTCAACAGCAGCAGCGTCACAACCACACCACAACCACACCACCTTAGTGACAGATACAGTGGGGAGAACAAGTATTTGATACACTGCCGATTTTGCAGGTTTTCCTAATTACAAAGCATGTAGAGGTCTGTAATTTTTATCATAGGTACACTTCAACTGTGAGAGACGGAATCCAGAAAATCCAGAAAATCACATTGTATGATTTTTAAGTAATTAATTTGCATTAATTTGCAAGTTTTTCTTTAAGAAGCCCTCCTGTTCTCCACTCATTACCTGTATTAACTGCACCTGTTTGAACTCATTAACTGTATAAAAGACACCTGTCCACACACTTAATCAAACAGACTCCAACCTCTCCACAATGGCCAAGACCAGAGAGCTGTGTAAGGACATCAGGGATAAAATTGTAGACCTGCACAAGGCTGGGATGGGCTACAGGACAATAGGCAAGCAGCTTGGTGAGAAGGCAACAACTGTTGGCGCAATTATTAGAAAATGGAAGAAGTTGCTCTACATCCTCTACGTGCTTTGTAAGTAGGAAAACCTGCAAAATCGGCAGTGTATCAAATACTTGTTCTCCCCACTGTATGTGCTTCTGAGGCACTCCCAAAACTTCAAATCTTTATTGCCCCAGCCCCAGCTCTATGTTTGGCTTCGACAGAATGACGTGTTTGATGTTGCTCCTTGTCTGTCTGTCTGTCTGTCTGTCTGTCTGTCTGTCTGTCTGTCTGTCTGTCTGTCTGTCTGTCTGTCTGTCTGTCTGTCTGTCTGTCTGTCTGTCTATGTCTGTCTGTCTGTCTGTCTGTCTGCGTCTTTCTCTCTCCTTCTCTCTCCCTGTCTACTTCACTCAGGATTTGGAACGTTACTTCATTCCTTTTTTCAGAGGGAGGGGAGTGAAAGAGAGATTTTTAAATCAACAGTGTTCAAAGGAGGATGGGTGGATGGAATGATGAGAGGGAGGGAAAGGCGGGAAGCGTGTCGGGACAGAGGACCCATTGATTCACTTCATTAAGTGGATCAATACAGACCGCAGGAGAAGTTCACGGGTGTCCCGTCGATCATTTCAACATCCCCCGAACCCCAAGATACAGCTGTAACTTAACTCATGTTGAATGTACCGATACTAAAATACTTCAAATCAGCCCGCGCCTTCATCAGGGTACCAGTGCACTGCTTCTTATGATCTACAGGCAAATATGTTGTCTTGTTTTTCAGCCGAGGCACATTTCCTCTGAAGAGAACCTGAGCATCGTCAACAACATGATATGTGTACGCCGGAACCAAAGGTTGGAGGGAAACTGGAAGAAGAAAGAATTAGATGAGTCTGATGCAGAAACAATCCCCGTTGACAACTCCGCTCAGCGAAATGAAAAGGGACTAGAATAGAGCCGTCGCTTTGTTGGAAATCAACTAAAACTATCAGTGCAAACAGAAGGATCAACTCGGACTCTGTTGTTGTAGATAAGAGTCCCATGTGCTTTAACAGCACAGAGTAACTGGCGCTTTAGTTGGCCTTGGTGGTTTTCAACGCTCCTGGGCGCTAGATGGTAGCTTCCGTTCTACCACGTGCAGAGAAGAAGAGAAAAGGACAGGTGGGTAGACATTAAATGAGGTACAAGGAGTGCTGCTTACTCCTTAAGCCACTGTTCTACCTCCCAGGTGTCCTTTTAGGAGAACATGCCTTAGTTTTGTTACTTAACAGATGGCTACCAATCCACATCCCTCCCCAAAATCAAAACCCCACAAAATTACACAACAGCTCTTTTTTTATATATAGCTCTTTTTTTATATATCTTCAAGACCTACTGTATGAAGTGAATACCTCTGATGTATGATGCATGAGCCAAACTTTAGTGTGCCTATGCCACTCAATCGAGAACATGGCGCCCTCCGATGTTTCCAATTTC
The DNA here is from genome assembly GCF_045679555.1 of Salvelinus alpinus. Taxonomy (NCBI): domain Eukaryota; kingdom Metazoa; phylum Chordata; class Actinopteri; order Salmoniformes; family Salmonidae; genus Salvelinus; species Salvelinus alpinus. The sequence goes on from NC_092124.1 coordinate 2,782,139, forward strand.
AGAGAGCTCTTTACCATTTTCAGCTGCTAAAAGGCCTTGTTTAATGCATCTGTCTGGCGAATACAACATGCAGTTCAGGTCTATCAATCACTTTCAGGTCTTTTTTTAAGGCGTACCGGTGAGGAACTTTGGACAGGGTCGTGGAAACGCTATCTATCGTCGGTACGTAACCTTGGACACACGCTGTTGCCTAATCCGGAGTCCCCACAGTGAATGCTTATGAATCAACAGTGTCGTCTGAGTGTCATTTCACTCTCGCGGGGCCATTTTCACCTATGCAATCCGCTTCTGATGTGCGCAAGCCCATGATTTGCTACTCGCCACATTATCAGTCCAGCAAAAACTGGTTCATAGCTATAGCCTAGTCATCGTCCGAAAAGTCTCCTGACCCCATGTGACATGCAGAGCATATGTCATCCATGAGTAGCAGTGAACCAGTAGTTCATGCAGGGGTGATTCCCTTCAAGATTGGTTTGGTGTGGTTGGGGGCACCAGTGAGTGGAAAGGGGTCTGTGGGAGACGAATTGAGTGTGGCAAAGCAGCGTGACCAAAGTGTGTACGGTTAGAATGCGACAACCCGTATAGCAGAGACACGCTTGGGAGCAGGCAGCCAGCCAACTGTGGGGTCATGGGGTAAACTACAGTCCATGCTCTGATACACTCCAGACAGAATCCTAACCACCTGAATCCTCACCTGTTATATAGTGAAGAGGAAACTTGGTATCAGAGAGAAAAGAGGGAAACTTGATATCAGAGAGAAAATAATGGGAAAACTTGATATCAGAGAGAAAATAATGGGAAAACTTGATATCAGAGAGATTGGACAGAATATAATTTGTTTCACCAAAGAGAAGTTCCAATCGAGAGCATGTCAATTATAACATTAATAAATTAGTTCTGATTTGTGATAAACTGAATGTTTTCTTCCTTTTGTTCGTTTAAAAAAAATCTAGATTTTACTTTGCTGAAACACGTCCAGACGAGTCAATATGGAAACGTGACGATGGCCAAACAACTTCTTGATTTGATCTGTGAGTTGCTCTTTCTCCCGAATCTACTTCGATCTGTGGCGAACACGCAGCTGTCAATAATGCCGCCTAGGCATATGAAGAACAGAGCAGAGCTGTTGAGGACAAGTCTACAGACAATAGTTCATGCCCAAGAGGGATGCTCCACTCACAGACAACTCATTGGCGAGAGTGACTGTATCGGACATGTACACGGTCAGTCCACCACGGCAGACATAGGCTAAACAAAGACTATCTATAGAAAGAGCCAGGAGTTTTTCATAAACATGTCACCTGACCATGTAAAACTCTGGACCCTAGTTATGTAGGCCCTGGTTACATCCATACCACATGGTTAGGAGGAAAAACACCTGGCCCTAACTACAGATGGAAGAACTATGGGCCGTATAAATGTATGGCATCCAGTCGATATGTCAGATTCAATATTTATTATGAGGTAGCCCGCAGTAAGTTTCCAGTTGTAATTTGACAGAGATCGAAATCACAGCCAACTCTGATAAGCCCGGGGAAGCTCAGACACAACTTGTAATTAAGTGAACAACCTGAAATGGAGTTCTCATCCGGCAGACATACAGCGTTCGGGCCACTAGACATCCAATGACAGGAAACTTGGGATCTGAATCACCGTGTTCTTCTTCGTTCTTTTTTTTGTGTGTGTTTTTGTTCTACCTTGGTATTATTTGGTATTACTTTGTTCTCGATGACTGCATTGCTGCAGCTAGAGCTTGCGAGAAAGGCATTTATTTCACCGTGGCATTAAAACTTGAAAACATCAGAGATTAAAATATAGAGTTGGGCAATATGCATACAACTACACCAATTAGACAGACCCCAAGTAGAGATCTAAAGCATTTGGCCCCTCGGGGCCACCGAACTAGAGGTCTTTAAGATTCTCTGGAATGAGAAATGTAGGCTACACACAGGGGGAATAGGGAGGTCATCTTAGTCCATTTCAGTCCAATCCAGAATAGGGTTGCTTGCCTCCAATGAAATGCGTTGGCCTCTACTATGCGTGATTGGATTACAGGAGTTATATTGTCTTACAGAGGCTCAGGGTGGATCGGAGAGGATTAAATGCACAATGATCTCAATGTAGGCTGACGCCACATTATTCATCTGTATTTGTTGAGAGGGACACAGAAGACGGCATGAAATATCTGGTTTGTTTATTAGAACGTTGGACCACGGCAAAAAGACATTTCAACACCATTACAGTCTCAATCGAAATGCATCTCGTTCGCAAACACACACACACATCTGTCACTTTGCTTTATGGCCGCGGTTGAATGGATTGGGAAATTCAAGGTGACCAGATCACATAAGCAGATGAATAACAGAGATAAATCCTGTCGTAGCTGAGACAGGAACAGCTCATATACAGGAATATAATACAATAATGATGTAAGGACAGTAAGGACAATGAGCTTCCTTTGGCTGTAACCTCAACGAGAACACACTTCTAAATCTCCAGAGAATACGGGAAACACACACAGTACTGGAGCTTAATGATCTAAGGTCAATCAATGTCAGGTCAGACCAAACCGAAAGTTAGGACTGTCAATCGCTGTTCTAACAGTAAATGAGATGTTTGAAGTCAAGAGCTACTAGCACCTACAGAATAGACTGAAGGGTCTCTGATCTGATTAAATGAAGCCCCAGGTATAGTGAAACATGAAGCCTCACATATAGTGAAACAACAAGTGTTATAAACGTTTAATGAGACACTGCCATTATCAGCATTTACTTCCTTTCGTCATCTAAAGTGGTAGTTCAGCAACAAAGTCAATAAAACAAACAAAATTACATATGTGCATTATAAGCGCTAAAAGGGGGTTGATAATAATATGACGTTGGAGAACACCGCTTATATAAATATCAATATAAATAAGGCATGAAAAAGACGAAACAGCAGGAGAAAGTTACAGCCATGCATAATGAATTGACTTAAAATGGGTCCCAAAATGTCTAGAATCCTCACTGAACTCAGCAGCTATGTTTTCACAGAAATCCAACCGTCACTTTGCATCAGTATTTTAGTATTTTTTTTAACAAAAAGTCTGCTGTGTGTAGTCATGTCAAATCTAAGTTGTGTGTGTGTGTGTGTGTGTGTCTTTGCGTGTGAGCAAGCGTGCGTTTGATGTGATATGGGCTGAGGAGCATTTTCCGCTAAGCTGGCAGCTGGATTCTTTCTCACCCTAAATATCCCACCAGACGATGACAACGTGACAAGGGTTCCACATACAAAAACTGCACACTGACTTTGGAAACTAAACTCAACTCACAAGTCTGAGTTGTTGTTAGATGTTAAAGGGACATTACACTCCAAAATTGGTCAGATGTTTTCAGGACTCAAAAGTATTCAAGTAAAATATTATTCGTCACATGCCGAATAAAACCCGTGTAGACTTAACCGTGAAATGCTTTCTTACGAGCCCTTTCCCAACAATGCAGAGTTAAAAAGTAATACAAATGAGCAACAACAAAAAAATGAAATAGTAACACAATAAAATAACAATGTTAAAGCTATATACAAGGAGTACCGGTACAGAGTCAATGTGCAGGGGTAGGAGGTAGTTATGGTAATTTATACACACTAAACAAAAATATCAACGCAACATTTTCAAAGAATTTACTGAGTTACAGTTCATAGAAGGATATTAGTCCGTTTAAATTAATTAATTTGGGCCTAATCTATGGATTTCACATGACTAGGAATACAGACATGCATGATGATCACAGATACCTTAAAAAGAATAGGTAGGGGCGTGGATCAGAAAACCAGTCAGTATCTGGTGTGACCACCATTTGCCTCATGCAGTGTGACACATCTCCTTCGCACAGAGCTGATCAGGCTGTTGATTGTGGCCTATGGAATGTTGTCCCACTCCTCTTCCATGGCTGTGCAAAGTTGCTGGATAATTGGCGGCAACTGGAACACTCAGAGCATCCCAAACATGCTCAATGGGTGACATGTCTGGTGAGTATGCAGGCCATGAAGGAACTGGGACATTTACAGTTTCCAAGAATTGTTTACAGATCGTTGCGACATGGCGCCGTGCATTATCATGCTGAAACATGAGGTGATGGCGGCTGATGAATGGCACGACAATGGGCCTCAGGATCTCGTCAGGGTATCTCTGTGCAGTCAAATTGCCATCAATAAAATGCAATTGTGTTTGTTGTCTGTAGCTTATACATGCCCATAGCATAAGCCCACCGCCACCATGGGGCACTCTGTTCACAATGTTGACATCAGCAAACCACTCGCCCACACAACGGCATACACTCTGTCTGCCATCTGCCCGGTACAGTCGAAACCGGGACTCATCCGAGAAAAGGACACTTCTCCAGCATGGCAGACAGTGGCCATCAAAGGTGAGCATTTTCCAACTGAAGTCGGTTACGACGTCGAACTGCAATCAGGTCAAGACCCTGGTGAGGATGAGCTTCCCTGAGACGGTTTCTGACAGTTTGTGCAGTGTCTGGTCTCAGACGATCCTGCAGGTTATAAAGCCAGATGTGGAGGTCCTGGGCTGGCGTGGTTACACGTGGTCTGTGGTTGTGAGGCCGTTTGGACCTACTGCCAAATTCTCTAAAATAACGTTGGAGGTGGTTTATGGTAGAGAAATTAACATTAAATTATCTGGCAACAGCTCTAATGGACATTCCTGCAGTCAGCATGCCAATTGCAGGCGCCGTCAAAACTTGAGACATCTGTGGCATTGTGTTTTGCGACAAAACTGCACAATTTAGAGTGGCCTTTAATTGTCCTCAGCACAGGGTGCACCTGTGTAATGATCATGCTGTAATCAGCTTCTTGATATGCCACACCTGTCAGGTGTATGGGTTACCTCGGCAAAATAAAAATGCTCACTAACAGGGATGTAAACAAATTTTTGCACTCAATTTGTGCATATAAAACGTTTCTGGATTCTTTTATTTAATCTCATGAAACATGGGACCAACACTTTACATGTTGTGTTCATATTTTTGTTCCGGGTAATATGGACATGTAGGAAGGGATAAAAGTGATTCGACAATCAGGAAAGATAACAAAGCTTATGTGAAGAGTGTGAAAGAGTGTGAATGTGTGTGTGTGTGTGTGTGTGTGTGTGTGTGTGTGTGTGTGTGTGTGTGTGTGTGTGGCGTCAATATGCATGTGTGTGTGTGTTTTGTGTGTGTGTGTGTGTGTGTGTGTGTGTGTGTGTGTGTGGCGTCAATATGCATGTGTGTGTGTGTTTTGTGTGTGTGAGCGTATGTAGTGTGTCAAATCAAATTTTATTTGTCACATACACATGGTTAGCAGATGTTAATGCGAGTGAAGCGAAATGCTTGTGCTTCTAGTTCCGACAATGCAGTAATCTAACCTAACAATTTCACAACAATTACCTTATACACACAAGTGTAAAGGAATGAATAAGAATATGTACATAAAACAATATATGAATGGGTGATGGTATAGAACGGCATAGGCAAGATGCAGTGGATGGTATAGAGTACAGTATATACATATGAGATGAGTAATGTAGGGTATGTAAACAAGTGGCATTGTTTAAAGTGGCTAGTGATACATTTATTACATCAATTTTTCCATTATTAAAGTGGCTGGAGATGAGTCAGTATGTTGGCAGCAGCCACTCAATGTTAGTGATGGCTGTTTAACAGTCTGATGGCCTTGAGATAGAAGCTGTTTTTCAGTCTCTCGGTCCCTGCTTTGATGCACCTGTACTGACCTCGCCTTCTGGATGGCGGGGTGAACAGGCAGTGGCTTGGGTGGTTGTTGTCCTTGATGATCTTTTTGGCCTTCCTGTGACATCGGGTGGTGTAGGTGTCCTGGAGGGCAGGTAGTTTGCCCCCGGTGATGCGTTGTGCAGACCTCACTACCCTCTGGAGAGCCTTACGGTTATGGGCGGAGCAGTTGCCGTACCAGACTGTGATACAGACCGACAGGACGCTCTCGATTGTGGTGGTGGTGTTGGAGTCGTGTGTGTGTGTGTGTGTGTGTGTGTGTGTGTGCGTGCGTGCATGCGTGTATGTGTGTGTTGGAGTATCCATGTAGTATGTGTGACAGTGTGGGTAGAGTCCAGTAAGTGTGCAAATCAAATCAAATCGTATCTGTTACATGCGCCGCATGCTCTGAGTATACATCCTGCCAGTGCATGAGAGTCAGTGCAAAAAAGGGGGCCAATGCAAATAGTCCAGGTTGACTAACTGTTTAGCAGTCTTATGGCTTGGGAGTAGAAGCTGTTCAGGAACCTTTTGGTCCCAGAGCTGGAGCTCCGGTACCACTTGCTGTGTGGTAGCAGAGAGAACAGTCCATGACTTGGGTGGCTGGAGTCTATGACAATTTTTAGGGCCTTCCTCTGACACCGCCTGGTAAAGCGGTCCTGGATGGGAGGGAACTCGGCCCGAGTGATATACTGGACCTTACTCACTGCCCTCTGTAGCGCCTTGCACAGCTGTAAAACCTTTAGAGGATCTGAGGTCCCATCACAAAGCTTTTCTCCCTTTAATTATTTGAGGTTTTACCATTGAGATAACGTCTAAACCGGAGAAGCAGCATTATATTTGTTATTCCCCAGCCCATACATTAAGCTAACCCCAACTACCCCAATTTACCCATGTAGCCCTGTGCCTTTCCAAAGTAAAGCAGCACCATCAACTGCAGAAGCTGGATGCCAATGGACAAATTAGATAATAGGCTAGATAGTGACAGTGTACCCTGCCTTCTTTACTCTGTCTCCAGTCTGGTATAGGGCCTTATCTGTGTGTCCTGTGTCTGTCAATGTGTGGTACCTGATCCTTCCCGATGGGACGGGCTTGCCTGGACTGGACACTATGAAACGCCACTTTCAGTGTGAGCTGATGACATCAGAGAGATGGGACTCGGGGCGTGGCCACGGGAACCGGCATGGGAGGATGGCCGGTGTGCTGAGATTCTGCATCATCTATAATTACTTGAATGTTTGTTTAGAAGCACTAAATATCCCTGAAACATCGATTTGAAGGTTTCTACTTTATGCTCATAACTTGACTTGGTAAGATACGACGTGGAATAAATATGGAAGATGGAATAAAAAACAAAAAAAACATGATGTTTCATTCCGTTTCAACACTCGAGTTTCCGTACTTCAGGGATCTTCTGCCCAGCTTTGATATTTGCACGTAACCTCTGGCTCAGAGAGCAAACAACATTACTCATGTGATTAGAAAGGGAGGGCAGAGAGTGAGCCAATCAGGTAATGAGGAAAATGAGGCTTGTTGTTAAATTATGCATGGGGTAGACTGATTTGGTGCTGTCTTACAAGAATATATACAGTATGTTCAGTGTGGAGGGATGATCTGCTTCCCACAAACAGATGATTCTAGATTTTAGAGGGCCTACTAATGACATGAGAGAGACAGAGAGAATGAGAAGAGAGAGAGAGAGAGAGTAAGAGAGAATAGAGAAAGTGATAGAGAGAGGAGAGTGAGCGGAGAGGGAGAGTGGATAAAGAGACGGTAAGGTGGTAAGGCAAAGAAGATTAAGAGAAAGATTGAAAGCATGAGAGAGAGAGAGAGAGAGAGAGAGAGAGAGAGAGAGAGAGAGAGAGAGAGAGAGAGAGAGAGAGAGAGAGAAAGACAGAGAGAGAGAAAGACAGAGAGAGAGAAAGACAGAGAGAGAGAAAGACAGAGAGAGAGAAAGACAGAGAGAGAGAGACAAAGAGAGAGAGAGAAACGCAGAGCAAGAGGTCCCATACATCTTTGACTGCAGTCCAATCATGTCTAGCTGCATGTCAGTTGTACTGGCCCGGTCCCCAGTGTGGATGTGCTCACGCACACACAGACACACAGACACACACACACAAACACGCATGCACACTTGCTCTCTCACACACACACACACACACACACACACACACACACACACACACACACACACACACACACACACACACACACACACACACACACACACACACACACACACACACACACACACACACACACACACACACGCATGCACACTTGCCCTCTCACACACACACACAGCTGAGTCCCAGCTGTGTTGGGTTCAGGCAAGCGCAGCCCCTGCCCGGCTCACTGCACCAACCCCGTTGGGGATCACACACGGTCCAGCCCAGCGCTGGCCCTGCAGTCTCTCTTTATAGTCACTAAAACTGAGACACACTCAGTAGGTAGTAGCACAGTCACTGTGCACTGCAGTATATGGGCTGGAGAGAGAGAGAGAAAGAGAGAGAGGGGCAGACAGACAGACAGACACACAGAGACGTTTAGGAAGGAAAAGAGGGGATGGGGGGTAGGAAGTGAAAGAGAGAGAGAGAGGCTGAATCCCAAATCACCACCTTCCTCTTCCCTTCGCCCCTAGGCCCTCCATTTGCGTATTCACGCACAGCTCTGCCATTATGCACAAGTGTCCCAAAGCTGAGGGTGTCGGGGCTAATTAGACCCTCCAATAACCTCTTAGACTGAGCCAGCAACAAATCCTATAAGGCATCGTGTTATTTTTGGGTTTGCGAAATTTCACTAAAAAGAATAGAGCTGCATGCCTAATTATATGCCATTATATTTGTTCATGTCGGATTTCGAGACTTGACACATGTAAAAGATGAATTACCACCCAAACTGTTACTGAGGTTTATGTCTTGTAAAATGAGAAGAGGGTTGTGTTCATTTGAATTTCATGTTTTTTTATTATTATTTCGAAGTGGAAGACGAGTGCGTCCCGAAGTTGATGTGTTTAATGAGTTTCTCGCCACTCTCTCGAAGTCACCCTCTGAGTTTCGGCAGCAACACTTGACAACGGAGGGCCCTAGGAGCGAGTTGGTAGGGGCGAGGGGGTGGTTTGGGATTCAGAGAGAGAGTGAGAGAGTTTGGCTCTGGCCCAAACTAGTAAATCAGCCAGGAGTCAATAGTGTCAGAGAGCATGAAGTGGTGCAGCTCAGCCAGGAGAGCTTGGAAGGGGAATTATTGTGACGCAAACACAGAGGAGCAGCATGAGTGAAATATAGAAAGTAAACTTAGTACAGATATCAAAGAAAGTAAAGATATCCATGTCCACGCAAAAATAGATGTTTTTTCATAATCAAAATACTTGTCACCTTAAACCTTTAAGGACAAAACGCACGGCAAAGATGAATCGCTAAAAGCAGCTGGTGGCCGCAGTGTGTTAGTGAACACCTGCTGGGTGACGTACGGTGGCAATTCAACATCGTCAGAATGTCCTCTTTAGAGGTGATCGGATGGACAACCTCTGCTTTTAACCGTTCGTCGGTATGGTGTGGCTGTGCTGTACTTCTAGTGCCCTCGTGCACCGTGACTACAGGGGACGAGAATTCTTATGCAGCCTGCGCATCACGGTGAGTTCTAAATGGAACCTCGATCTCATATTGTCTCTGTGTGGACCCTGTCTGATGAGTCAGGGCCGTGACTGTATGTTCAGTGGAGGTAGATTAGTCAGCTCCCAAACAACACACACAAAGGAGAGAGCTGACCTTGGGTTCTCCTCTGCTGCTGCACCCGCGGCCCCATCTCTCTCATGCACGATTAAACCGGCGAGGCACAGCATCCCGTACACACACGCACACACACACATGAACACACACGGCTCTTTAATAAGCAAGTTAATTAGTGGACTCCTCAACGTTGGCGTCAACGGTCCGCTGCTATGCTTGACTGGGCTAACCCCTGTGTGTGTGCGTGTGCGTGCGTGTGTGTGTGTGTGGCGTGTGTGTTTGCATGTGGACGTGTTTAACTATACTTGTGGTGACCAAAAGTCCCCACAAGAATAGTAAATGAACAAAATATTTACCAACTGGGGACATTTTGTTTGTCCCCACAAGGTCAAATGTTATTTCTAGGGGGTTTAGGGTTAAGGTTAGAATTAGTTTAGGAGCTAGGGTTAGTTTTAGGGTTAGGAGCTAGGGTTAGATTTTGGGTAGGGTTAAGGTTAGGTTTTGGGGTTAAGGTTAGGGTTAGGTTTAGGGGTTAGGGAAAAAAGGATTCTGAATGGTAATGAATTGTGTGTGTCCACAAGGTTAGTTATACAAGACTGTGTGTGTGTGTGTGTGTGTGTGTGTGTGTGTGTGTGTGTGTGTGTGTGTGTGTGTGTGTGTGTGTGTGTGTGTGTGTGTGTGTGTGTGTGAGTTCACAACCCAACTGCCTCTGGGACTGCTGCTATATTGTCTCAGTGATACTTAGTCTTTTAGACTTACAGTCACCTACAAGCACACGATTACCTGCGATGCGGGGTTGCAATTCAACAGACTTGTTGTTGTCGTTAGCACTTGGGTGGAGAGAGCTGAGGACATCACAGAAGCCTAGAATACGTCCCAAATGGCACCCTATCCCTTTAATAACGCACTACTTTTGACCTGTGGCCATAGGGTGTCGACCAACTTCAAATGGGAAACGCATGTACCTTGTGTAGCTTGCATATAGTCTGGCCAACTGTCCTAATTGAGTTTCTCTCCACGTTGCAAATGCAACCTTGGTGCTACGGGCTTGGGAGGGATTCGGGAAAGCCAAGGCCTTTTCTCTTCCCGGAAGCCCGGCAAGCTACTGCAAGCGTTATCCCCTGTTAGTTTAAACGGGAAGTCAATGGAGATGCTGCTAAGGCATTAGGAATTCGAGAAGCATAAAAAGCTGTGATTAGATTCAGTTGGAGGCTCACTCAGAAGCGTCCATCGCGGAATGACGGAATGGACTCGCATCATTTGCAACTGTACGCTGTAGTTGCATGTAGCCTTGAAAGTGGGGCCGAGCTGCATCTGCTTGTTCCGGTCTCCAGTCGTACTTGTACTTGAATATATTGCAAAATATAAAAAGATGGACGGGAATAACTTAATGTAAGAGATTTCGCTATTGACATGCAACACTGGCATGTACCGTATGGGTCCTGGTCGAAAGTAGTGCACTAAACGGGGAATAGGGTGCCGTTTGGGATGCCGCCTTAGTCTCTCTTGCCCCAGATCACTACTGTAGCGATGGAATGGGATACCCATAGAAATAGAAATGACTAGAAGGGACAAAGCCACTCAGCGCATTGACCTAAATTAGAATGTCGACTCTAGTTTTTACATTTCTATGTGGGCGACCTTCCATTCTCCAGCTACGAAACAAGCACATTGTGGCCCCAGACGAACATAATGCCGAATGGTACATTACACTTCAAAATGAATTTATGTTGTGCCCCTGACATGCAGCTACTCACATAAATCATGTTGTCATACTTATAATAACTTGGAATTTTGGCTGAAGCAGCCGTTTTCAAGCATATCCAAACGTATAGGGCAAAGTTAATGGTCATATGAGGTTAATGCTACTTAATCAATGCCACATAGCTATGCTAATCGCCGTTTCAATTAACACCCAAGCCTAATGGTGAAATCTGTGATTAGCTCAGTCACATTGTGTTCGCGGAACTGGAGAGATGTGCTTTGTGTTAGAAGTGTGATAATCTCACCCGAGTGCTAAAAGTTGGTGCTAAAGTGGATGGAGGCCCATCATCATCTGCCGTAATGGCACCCTGCTCTCACGTCTGCTCTCCCTCGCTCAACTCAATTCAATTCAAGGGCTTAATTGGCATGGGAAATGTATGTTAACATTAGCCAAAGCAAGTGAAGCTGATAATAAACAAAAGTAAAATGAACAATAAAAATGAACAGCAAACATTACACTACCGTGCTTCTACACCTGTGTTGCTTGCTGTTTGGGGTTTTAGGCTGGGTTTCTGTACAGCACTTTGAGATATCAGCTGATGTAAATTTGATTTGATAAAGAATAAAGACATTTCAAATGTCATATTATGTATACAGTACATACAGTGTTGTGACGATGTGCAAATAGTGAAAGTAAATAAACATATACACTGCTCAAAAAAATAAAGGGAACACTTAAACAACACAATGTAACTCCAAGTCAATCACACTTCTGTGAAATCAAACTGTCCACTTAGGAAGCAACACTGATTGACAATAAATTTCACATGCTGTTGTGCAAATGGAATAGACAAAAATGTGGAAATTATAGGCAATTAGCAAGACACCCCCAATAAAGGAGTGATTCTGCAGGTGGTGACCACAGACCACTTCTCAGTTCCTATGCTTCCTGGCTGATGTTTTGGTCACTTTTGAATGCTGGCAGTGCTCTCACTCTAGTGGTAGCATGAGACGGAGTCTACAACCCACACAAGTGGCTCAGGTAGTGCAGCTCATCCAGGATGGCACATCAATGCGAGCTGTGGCAAGAAGGTTTGCTGTGTCTGTCAGCGTAGTGTCCAGAGCATGGAGGCGCTACCAGGAGACAGGCCAGTACATCAGGAGACGTGGAGGAGGCCGTAGGAGGGCAACAACCCAGCAGCAGGACCGCTACCTCCGCCTTTGTGCAAGGAGTAGCACTGCCAGAGCCCTGCAAAATGACCTCCAGCAGGCCACAAAAAATCTACAATTTTTTTCTGAGGTCTTGGCTGATTTCTTTTGATTTTCCCATGATGTCAAGCAAAGAGGCACTGAGTTTGAAGGTAGGCCTTGAAATAAATCCACAGCTACACCTCCAATTGACTCAAATGATGTCAATTAGCCTATCAGAAGCTTCTAAAGCCATGACCAAATTTTCTGGAATGTTCCAAGCTGTTTAAAGGCACAGTCAACTTAGTGCATGTAAACTTCTGACCCACAGGAGTTGTGATACAGTGAAATATAAGTGAAATAATCTGTCTGTAAACAATTGTTGGAAACAATTATACTGCCTTACTGAAGAGCTCACAGATTTCAACATGAAACGTCATAGGATGCCACCTTTCCAACAAGTCAGCTCGTCAAATGTCTTCCCTGCTGGAGCTGCCCCAGTCAACTGTAAGTGCTGTTATTGTGAAGTGGAAATGGCTCAGCTGCGAAGTGACACAAGCTCACAGAATGGGATCGCCGAGTGCTGAAGCGCGTTGCGTGTATAAAATTGTCTGTCCTGGGTTGCAACACTGAAAACTGCCTCTGGAAGCAACGTCAGCACAATAACTGTTCGTTGGGAGCTTCATGAAATGGGTTTCCTTGGCCGAGCAGCCTCACACAAGCCTAAGTCAAGTCACCATGCGCAATGCCAAGCGTAGGCTGGAGTGGTGTAAAGCTCGCCCACATTGGACTCTGGAGCTAAGGAAACATGTTCTCTGAAGTGATGAATCATGCTTCACGGTCAGTGGAGAAGCCAGCTACGACCCGGTCCGTTTTGTTTCATGTTTGTGACCTCATGAAAGACAATACAGCCACATTACCCTAACTCTGTTAATACAGGTTCCTCAGTTATGAGGCTTGCATTTGAATGCTGGATAAAATGTTTGACAAAGTATAAGTTAACAATGTGATTTAGTCTTCTAAAATGAAAAGTGTTTGTTTTATGGTAACGTGTGCCCAGTCAGTGGCCCCGCCCAAGTGAATAGACATTGGTTGGAAATGATGAACCAACCCCTTTTCCACTCTAGAATAAAAGCCCCCGTGGCGAAAAGTCAACTCAGTTTCAAATACCAAATACTTTTTTCCAAATACTTTAAAAAGGGCTAATTCTAATTTCATCTCTTCAGGCCAGAAAACGTGAGAGCTTGCTCCACACGTGAAATGGTATGAACTCTGAACTATTGATCACTCAAGAAGAAGTGAGTCCTAGATTACATCCTAACAGACTGCAGCTGGAAAGGTAGCAAATCTAGTAAGAACATTGACCGACGCAGAAAACCACATCTCACTCCACGATGACCCGGAAGAATCTACAAGGGACAATGGCGACCTCGACTGTGCAAACCAGAGCCTCACACCATCAGCTAAACTATCAAAGCCAGCTTCACGTAAATACAATGCATTACCTTTCTCCGAACGATCGATCAATAGTGGCATATGTATTTATGTGAGAATAGCGTCCAATGTCCGATAGAGACCCATTCCTTAGTCTTCCTTCCAAACACCCCCCGTTTCCTGCGTCTGAATCTATAGTGTTATAACCAAACTTGTCACGTTCTGACCATAGTTCTTGTGTGTTTTACTTGTTTTAGTGTTGGTCAGGACGTGAGCTGGGTGGGCATTCTATGTTGTGTGTCTAGTTTGTCTGTTTCTATGTTTGGCCTAATATGGTTCTCAATCAGAGGCAGGTGTTTTGTGTTGTCTCTGATTGGGAATCATATTTAGGTGGCTTGTTTTGTGTTGGGGTTGGTGGGTGGTTGTCTTCTGTCTTTGTGTTCTGCACCAGATAGGACTGTCTTGGTTTTCATGTTTGTTATTTTGTATTTTGTATAGTGTTCCCGTTATCGTCTCTTTGTTTATTAAATCATGTTGAACACTAGCCGCGCTGCATTTTGGTCCTCTCCTTCACCAACGGAAGAAAACCGCTACAAAACTGTTTTTGTTTAGTCCACTAGGGACGGTATTAACTGTATAATGTTATTATGTATTGTATATTCTGTAATTGTTTAATTAGTTAGTAAATAAATTGAGCCAATTTGTGTATAGATGATTCATAGTAAAGGCTAGGGTTCGTGCAGATAATCAAGAATTTTATGACATTCAGATGAGACTAATAGAAGGTGACTGCTATTTTTATAAAAGATCTTCAGATCTTTAAAAGTGTATTCAGGAGATAGCAGCTCTATATAAACTAACTCTTCCGTGGTGCCCCAGGTTATTTACGAGTTAATTGTTGCATGGTTTAATTCAATCACGTAATCAATCAAACATTAGATAATCGATTTGAAGAAGTCAGAGACACGACAGTAGTGTACTTCTAACTTCCTTTATATGCAGAGACATACACATTGTATCCATGAGTTCATCTGACTCTAGGGAAGTAGATAAAGTCACGAAGTATCCCTTTAAAAACCAAATAAGGTCAATGTCCGTGCCCCCGCAGAAACCTAATTAGCATAATAAAAACATCCCCATAAGAATCTGTCAGTTTAAACTAGAGATATAAGATTTTGTCTCAATCCACCGCACCTATTTAACACTTCTGCATCACAAAATTGTCTGTAGCATCCGAACGGTTTGGCCTACGAACTATGACTCCTCTATGGAAAGATGAGACTCGCACAAACACGATGGTGTTCTCCGTTTTGCTCTACGACCCCCACAAGCGTCTTGGGGCTTGTCTGAAGTCGGTACAGCCGATCTGCCCGCTTCTGGCTGTAGCGTCCGAACAGTTTGGGAAACACACAAATATGACCCTCACGAACATGTACATGTCAGTTGTTTTGCTCTAGGATGACCACAGGCCTCAAAAGACTCGTCTGAAGGTCCCAGAAGGTGTCACGCCCTGGCCTTAGTATTATTTGTTTTCTTTATTATTTTAGTTAGGTCAGGGTGTGACATGGGGTATGTGTGTGTTTTGGGTGATTATATGGTATAGGGGGTGTTGGTTGTAGTGTATGGGTTTGTGTTGAGTGTATGTGTCTAGGTATGTCTATGGTTGAGTGTAGGTGTTTAGGAAAGTCTATGGGTGCCTGATTTGGTTCTCAATCAGAGACAGCTGGTTATTGTTGTCTCTGATTGGGAGCCATATTTAAGGTAGCCATAGGCTTTAGGTGTTTGTGGGTAATTGTCTATGTTGAACGTAAGTAGCTTGTGTGTGCACTTTCGTTTGTAGCTTCACGGTCGTTTGTTGTTTTGTATAGTTTGTATAAGTGTTTCGTTTCGTGTTCATCTTCGTCGTTCTAATAAAAGAAGATGTATTCATATCCCGCTGCGCCTTGGTCCGTCTCTCCTCCACACGATCGTGACAGAATTACCCACCAAACAAGGATCAAGCAGCGTGATCAATGGCAACAGGAGCAAGGAACAAAGGATTCATGGACATGGGAGGAGATTTTGGATGGAAAGGGACCTTGGGTACAACCGGGAGAATATCGCCTCCCTCGTGAAGAGCTGGAGGCAGCGAAAGCCGAGAGGAGGCGATATGAGGAGGCAGCACGGAGGCAAGGCTGGAAGCCCGTGAGTACTACCCAAAAATTTATTGGGGGGGAGCTTAGAGGTAGTGGGCCGAGGGCAGGTAGGAGACCTGCGCCCACTTCCCAGGCTAACCGTGGAGAGCGGGAGTACGGGCGGACACCGTGTTACGCAGTAGAGCGCACGGTGTCTCCTGTACGTGTTCATAGCCCGGTGCGGGTTATTCCACCTCCCCGCACTGGTAGGGCTAGATTGGGCATTGAGTCAGGTGCCATGAAGCCGGCTCAACGCGTCTGGTCTCCAGTGCGTCTCCTCGGGCCGGCTTACATGGCACCAGCTTTACGCATGGTGTCCCCGGTTCGCCTACATAGCCCGGTGCGGGTTATTCCACCTCCCCGCACTGGGCGGGCGACGGGGACCATTCAACCAGGTAAGGTTGGGCAGGCTCGGTGCTCAAGGGAGTCAGTACGCCTGCACGGTCCGGTATTTCCGGCGCCACCTCCCCGCCCCAGTCCAGTTCCACCAGTGCCTACACCACGCACCAGGCTTCCAGTGTGTCTCCAGAGCCCTGTTCCTCCTCCACGCACTCGTCCAATGGTGCGTGTCTCCCGCCCATTACCACCTGTGCCTACGCAACGCACCAAGTCTCCTGTGCGTCTCCAGAGTCCTGTGCATCCTGTTGCTGCTCCCCGCACTAGCCTTGAAGTGCGTGTCCCCAGCCCGGTACCACCAGTGCCGGCACCACGCACTAGGCCTAATGTGCGTATCCAGGGTCCAGTATGCCCTGTTGCTTCTCCCCGCACTAGCCTTGAGATGCGTATCTCCAGCCCGGTACCACCAGTTCCGGCACCACGCACCAGGCCTACAGTGCGCCTCATTCGGCCAGAGCCATCCGTCCCCCCAGCGCCATCTGAGCCATCCGTCTCCCCAGCGCCATCTGAGCCATCCGTCTGCCCAGTGCCGTCTGAGCCATCCGTCTGCCCAGTGCCGTCTGAGCCATCCGTCTGCCCAGTGCCGTCTGAGCCATCCGTCTGCCCAGTGCCGTCTGAGCCATCCGTCTGCCCAGTGCCGTCTGAGCCGCCCGTCTGTCCCGAGCCGTCAGAGCCGTTCGTCAGTCAGGAGCTGCTAGAGCCATTCGTCAGACAGGATCTGCCAGAGCCGCCAACCAGACAGGATCTGCCAGAGCCGCCAACCAGACAGGATCTGCCAGAGCCGCCAACCAGACAGGATCTGCCAGAGCCGCCAACCAGACAGGATCTGCCAGAGCCGCCAACCAGACAGGATCTGCCAGAGCCGCCAACCAGACAGGATCTGCCAGAGCCGCCAACCAGACAGGATCTGCCAGAGCCGCCAACCAGACAGCATCTGCCAGAACCGCCAACCAGACAGGATCTGCCAGAGCCGCCAGCGAGCCATGAGCGTCCAGAGCCGCCAGCGAGCCATGAGCGTCCAGAGCCGTCAGCCAGCCATGAGCGTCCAGAGCCGTCAGCCAGCCATGAGCGTCCAGAGCCGTCAGCCAGCCATGAGCGTCCAGAGCCGTCCGCCAGCCATGGGCAGCCAGAGTCGCCCGCCAGCCATGGGCAGCCAGAGTCGCCCGCCAGCCATGGGCAGCCAGAGTCGCCCGCCAGCCATGGACAGCCAGAGTCGCCCGCCAGCCATGGGCAGCCAGAGTCGCCAGTCAGCCGGGATCGGCTGAATCCGCCAGTCAGCCAGGATCTACCAGAGACACCGAAGCGGATATTGACAATGCTGGAGTGGGGGCCACGTCCCGCACCCGAGCCGCCGCCATATTAGGGCCCACCCCGGACCCTCCCTTTATATGTCAGGTTTTGCGGCCGGAGTCCGCACCTTTTGGGGGGGGTACTGTCACGCCCTGGCCTTAGTATTATTTGTTTTCTTTATTATTTTAGTTAGGTCAGGATGTGACATGGGGTATGTGTGTGTTTTGGGTGATTATATGGTATAGGGGGTGTTGGTTGTAGTGTATGGGTTTGTGTTGAGTGTATGTGTCTAGGTATGTCTATGGTTGAGTGTAGGTGTTTAGGAAAGTCTATGGTTGCCTGATTTGGTTCTCAATCAGAGACAGCTGGTTATTGTTGTCTCTGATTGGGAGCCATATTTAAGGTAACCATTTCCTTTAGGTGTTTGTGGGTAATTGTCTATGTTGAACGTAAGTAGCTTGTGTGTGCACTTTCGTTTGTAGCTTCACGGTCGTTTGTTGTTTTGTATAGTTTGTATAAGTGTTTCGTTTCGTGTTCATCTTCGTCGTTCTAATAAAAGAAGATGTATTCATATCCCGCTGCGCCTTGGTCCGTCTCTCCTCCACACGATCGTGACAGAAGGTCCCGGTATCAGTCGGGAAAATTTATGGAAGTATATATGCAGACTGTTAGGTGACAAAATAAGGGGTTAAATGCATGACAAAAAAATAAACAAATGTTTCCTGATCTTTCTTATATCGCTCAGATACATTGGTTCCTCCTTTAAAAGTTGTGAGTTTACGCCACGGGACTTAGAGGTACCCAGCGTCACGGCTTCATTGCTCCAGACCACCGCAGGGGGGAGTTAGAGCACTCATTATGCATTTGGGTCCCAAGGTTTTTATATGACCAATCATATTGAGTGACGAATTTGACTTCATGCCACCCGTTGCTGGTGACTTTCTTCAGCAAAAACATTACGGTGGAAGCAAATGTAAGTAATTATAACGTCATAACGAGTCAAGCTAAAAAATTACAATTGAGAGGAATATGTTAGTTAATGTGGAGACATTAACGATTGTGCATATTTTTTTGCCATAAAGTTAATTTACGAAAATCGCTATTTAGCAAGTTTTTTTCCAGTCATATCCAATACCAGGTGTATCAAACTCCATTATTTGAATGATGCCGTGTCTGCATGTATGTATTACAATTATACACTTCAACACTCCTGCTCCTGGGACATCAATGATTACACATTGTAACTATGCAATAGACTAGAAACATGATTTAAGTGCTTCTACACCTGCATTGCTTGCTGTTTGGGGTTTTAGGCTGGGTTTCTGTACAGCACATTGTGACATCAGCTGATGTAACAAGGGCTTTATAAATAAATACATTTGATTGATTTAAGTAAAGGCTGATTTGAAATGTATATAGACAGAAAAATAAAAGTGTACACTACTCTTGCTATGCATATCTAACTCCCTTCATCTGCATTAATCTGAGGATGTTCTCCCAGCCATGTGGACAATTGAAAACGGGGCAGCAAAGTTTGTTTGTCACCAGAGCGGTTTAGAGTATATTACTATTTGCCTGTGATTAACCAGACCTTCAAACAAACTTGCTATGCTGAATTCTTGACGCACAACCGAAGGTGTTGCCATATCCTGCCAGCACGCCCACAAGCGAGCCACTCAGGCGGAGAATGACGCGTGGAAGAGGGCGAGGTACGAGGTGGGAGTAACAATCCAGTCTATTTTCTCTGAGACCGGCATAATAATGTAATGAAACAAGTAGGGAGCAGGTTTCGAACCCTCAACATTCTAGCCCGAAGTCCAGCACGCTATCGACTGTGCTCAAATGTATTAATTGAGGTTGGGGCTGATTGTGGCTAAAAACACTTTATCAATTGGAATCTTTAACATGGAAAGGGGAAAAAGTATTATTATTAGTTTTCACAAAGCGTAGCAGGATGGGCTATTAGCTGAACAATAGACTATTCAACCTTTACTAAAGAATTGTCTAATAGCCGAGCTAGGGGTGAACCCCCCCCCACCACCACCACTTGAGCTAGGTGTGCTAGGTGTATCTACCTTTCCACATCTACCTACACACATATCTAACTACACATGGTTAATGTTCTGAAAAATAATATATATATATTGGTCATGGCTCCCGAGTGGCGCAGCGGTCTAAGACACTGCATCTCGGTACAAGTGGCATTACTACAGTCCCTGGTTTGAATACAGGCTGTATCACATCCGACCGTGATTGGGAGTGCCATAGGGCGGCGCACAATTGGATCAAGGTTTGGCCGGGGTAGGCCGTGATTGTAAATAAGAATTTGTTCTTACCTGACTTCCCTAATTCAATTTAAAAAATAACTGGTGGCAACCACAACGTAATCAACAGGAGGTGAACAGTAGCTGGTGCTGAAAATATAGCTAACTTGTTATGCAAGTGTTGCACACCAACAGATGGAGAAAACCTACACCAGCCGAGCAATTCCTTTCAACAATAATCTTCATTTTAATTTGACTCCACAAACAACAAGAGGGCTTAATTGGAGTCTATTTCTTCTCAGCCTAGACCACTATAAAATAACTTAACTGGCTGAGGTAGGCTATGAGGCTTAACAGTCTAATAGAAGTAGGATTTTTTTATTAGGCCTACTTACAATTGCAACGGTCAAATATACAACTTGCAATGTATTCGATGCTTAAGTACTCTAAAGTGTTACATTTCTAACTCAAAACAGCAGTACAGTATTTCTTCATCAACATCTTTATGCTATCGTTATAAATTAACGAGAAAAAATACATTCAAATGCGGATGTTTATTTAAACAACATTTTCGTCGCACTTCCACCCAGCTTCAAGACCAAAGGTAAAACCTTGCTGAGATGAGTGGCATTTGTGGAGAGTCAGGCAGCATTGGCGGAGAGTCAGGCACACCTGTGTGCTCTGGAACTCCCCCTCCGACAGGTAGAGTCAACATACGTGGCGGGTTTGTCAGGTCGTCGGTTCACTCTGACGTTACCATTCCTCTTCTGACAACAGAACTTGACCAACTGCTCACCAGGCACAGCAAGGGCCGCCCGGACCGTTATGCTGTTCTGCTATTCCAAGGATGTGTAACCGAAGAGAGATACCACGAGTGGGCAAAGAATACAAACTGAGATGGATCCCGAGGCAAATGTGGCTTACCAGTGAACCTCCGGGTATTCATCATTAGTACTGTGTCTCAGAAGTTTCTGTCCATGATTGATGCAACCCGAAAAAGCATGAAAGACAGAGTTAATGAGTACTTGAGGTCACCGAGAAAGTCTGGACATGGCCTGCTCTCCCTTATGTAAGGAATTAGGCACTTTCCCATGTTTACTACAGTATGTACTGTAGGCTATGTTTACTTGTCAAACTGCACAGTAGCCTAATAAACAAATGCAGGTGGCTTATATCTTCAAAATGCTTTAAATTCTTTATTATCCAAATGTAAAAGCATATACTGTACAGTACTTTATTTCTTCATCAGCATATTTATGCTTTTTTAATAAAATAATGATGAAAATACTCTTTCAAAATGCAGATGTTTATTTAGTTATGGATCCATATCGAATTACTATGGGAATAAATATCACTGAATTACAGAAATATTGGAACAAAGTTGTCTAGTGAAGGCCAAAAATTTTGAATCCTCTTATGCTGTAGCCTACTCCCGACCATCACGTTGTACAGCGCCATATGTTCTATTCCATCCTAACGGAAACCGTGGGGGTTTCATTTTTCGTTTTTCTCGGAATAGAAACAGCATAATATTAATCAAATTAATTAAGCCAAATTTCTTCAAATCAATCCCATATACTATGTTATTACAAAAAAGGTTTTAAATTCTCTGGTAATGCCAATATAGAAGACTTTCAAATGCTTCTCAAAGATGCCTTCTGGTGGTCAAACTAGCACTAACTTGCATTAACAGAGAAAATGGCTGACAATTAAATAACCGCAAGGCATGCTGCAGTAGGATACAACTTTTAAAGGAGGAACCACTGTATAGGACAGACACTTCAGAATGACTGAATCTGTTATTCAATATGTTTGTATGGGCTAATAGCAGTAAGGCCAAATAAATGTTTTCATCAAATATTTTTTATAAATACTACTCCCCAGGAGTGGATAGAGAGTAGTAGCGTGAGAAGAGGAGAAATGGTGACACAGAGACACTGGGTGGCCAAAGGAACAAAGAGAATATGAGGAGAGGTGAGAGGAGCAGAATGTCCAGAGGCCTCAGGACATTATCACCTCTGTCACCTTTACTGTGTTCACACCCTCTCTCTCACATACAGTTCTCAGAGCAGTCCTCTATGTGAGTGTGTTAGGACCAACTGCTGTGCAGTAGCTGCATAAGTGCAGGGCCGTGACCTGGCAAAGTCCACGGAGAAAGAAAGGCACTCTCTTTCCACTGTGACCTTGTGTAGCAGAGTGCTCTAGCCTAAGATCAGCCAAGCCCAGCTGGAGTTAGACTAGGGAATTGCTCAGAACGAGAGAGGTCAGAGAAGGAGTGATTGAGTAATCAGTGCAGGACCGATGGGCTTGGGCTGCAATCTCATCGAGCATACAGGAGAAGGGGAGTGACTGTTGGGGACTGTTGGTTTAACTTCTAGTTCCTCCCAAACCCGGATCCGGGAGCACCCCCCACAGTAAAAAAGCTGACTAGCATAGCCTAGCATAGCGTCACAAGTAAATACTAGCATCTAAATATCATTAAATCACAAGTCCAAGACACCAGATGAAAGATACACTTCTTGTGAATCCAGCCATCATTTCTGATTTTTAAAATGTTTTACAGGGAAGACACAATATGTAAATCTATTAGCTAACCACGTTAGCAAAAGACACCACATTTTTTTACTCCACCAGTTTTTTACTCCATCAGTAGCTATCACTAATTCGACTAAATAAAGATATATATAGCCACTAACCAAGAAACAACTTCATAAGATGACAGTCTGATAACATATTTATGGTATAGCATCTGTTTTTCTCGAAAAATGTGCATTTTTCAGGTATAAATCATAGTTTACCATTGCAGCCACTATCACAAAACTCACCAAAGCGACTAGAATAACTACAGAGAGCAACGTGTATTACCTAATTACTCATCATAAAACATTTCTTAAAAATACACAGCGTACAGCAATTGAAAGACACAGATCTTGTGAATCCAGACAATATTTCAGATTTTCTAAGTGTTTTACAGCGAAAACACAATATATCGTTATATTAGCATACCACATGAGCTAACATCACCCCAGCATTGATTCAAGGCAAAAAGAGCGATAACGTTATCACCACCAAAATATATTAATTTTTTCACTAACCTTCTCAGAATTCTTCAGATGACAGTCCTGTAACATCATATTACACAATGCATATAGAGTTTGTTCGAAAATGTGCATATTTAGCATCACAAATCGTGGTTATGCAATGTAATCAGTCAAAACATGGCATGCATTCTGGGCGGCGCCATCTTGGAAAGGCACCTAAGTTTACGATTATTTATCGATTAGATTGACAAAAAAAATACAGGTTGGACAGCTAATGAAAGATGCATTAGTTATTAATGCAACCGCTGAGTTAGATTTTTAAAATTAACGTTACTAGACATACAGTGTGCGTTACAGCCAGACTAGTGCCGCAATAATGGCCGACAAATGCGTTTACATTTTTCCACATAAATACGGAATAAAATCATAAATAGCTCTTACTTTTGGACGAGCTTCCATCAGAATCTTGGGCAAGTTGTCCTTTGTCCAAAAGAATCGTTGCTTTGTTGTAAAACGTCCTCTTCAACTTCGGAACTAGCAGCTAACAATAGCTACGTGGCACACACATGTCCAAATCCTCAAAGCGCAATACTACGAAATTCCGAAAATAGCAATATACTCGCATAAACTGATATAAATCGGTTTAAAATAACTTCGTTATGATGTTTCTAACACTTATATCGAATTAAATCACAGACGGATATATCTTATGCCGATAACGAGAGCTTTTGAGCATGCCATTCTGATGTCCTCTCTTGCGCCTTGACGAGCGTCCAAAAGAACGGACATGTCACTCCATGGCCTTTTATAAACTCTGAGAAATACGTAGAGACTCCATTCCACTTCTCATTGGTTACTGACATCCAGGGGAAGGCGGGTGCAGTTCATTTCGACCCATAGGGCACACACAGAGCTTTAAACTGATCTGAGAACAGAGCCTAGATTTCTGACCTTCGCATGTCCTGTCATGATTTTCGCTGTAGAAAGAGTTCTGGTTCACCCACAGACATAATTCAAACGGTTTTAGAAACTAGAGATTGTTTTCTATCCAATAGTAATAATAATATGCATATTGTACGAGCAAGAATTGAGTACGAGGCAGTTTAATTTGGAAATGTAAAAAAATAAATAGTGCTAACAGCTCCCCCTATTGACAAAAGGTTAACATCTGCTACAATAGCATTCAAAGCATGTTGGTGCGTTCAACGTGCAAATCTGTAACTTTTTTGTCAATTCCTATTTGCTGGAGACATAGAGGTTATGACCATCATGCTCGCAATTTAGACGCAATTCTGAACAAAATACCTACATTTTGTCCGAGTGTAAGACAAAATTCAACAAATTGTTAAAGTACACAAGCGTGAGGCCAGCCAAAATTGGCGCAGCTACAGCAGCAAAAACAACAGCAACACATTTGGCTATCAAGCCAATGCAATCATTAAAGCTCTCTCTTCTACTTAAATATTCACAACCACAACCCTAAAAAAAAATTTACTCACACCAAAGACTACTCTGGCCTTGCCTTTCAAGTCTGTATTTATACTCAACGTTCCATTTCCTTTTAATACAAAGGTTAAATTCCCACTGAAGTTAATTTATAGATCTGCTCACAGTATCCACTGCAACCCGTCCGTCTGGCGGCATGCTGCGAACAAGCAGGGTTTTCCGGCTGCCTTCGAAATACATGCCTCATGCTCAGCAGTCCACCAACTCCAAAAAATGTCAGGAGGAGGAGAGAAAGCAAACGAAGGAGAGAAATCAAAACGGAGAGAAGAGAAGGGTACTACCAATGCTCAGCAATTAGCTACCCCTTCAAAACAGAGATGGTTAATTCCTAGAGATTTCACATCAGTGATTTGGCCCGTCTGCGTTGTCATCAGTGTTTATTGCAGGTATCTGTTTTGTTAAACCCGGCCATGATACACTAAATGGACAAAAGTACGTGGATACCTGCTCGTCGAAAATCTCTTTACAAAATCATGGGCATTAATATGGAGTTGGTCCCCCCTTTCGCTGCTATAACAGCCTCCACTCTTAGGTCTGGCTCGCAGTCGGCATTCCAATTCATCCCAAAGGTGTTCGATGGGGTTGAGGACAAATACAGCTCCCGACCAATATTCCTCCTCCTCCCAACTTTACAATTGGCACTACGCATTCAGGCAGGTAGCGTTCCCCTGGCATCCGCCAAACCCAGATTAGTTCGTCGGACTGCCAGATGGTGAAGCGTGATTCATCACCCCAGAGAACGTGTTTTCACTGCTCAAAATCAAATCAAATGTTATTGGTCGCATACACATGTTTAGCAGATGTTATTGCGGGTGTAGCGAAATGCTTGTGTTTCTAGCTCCAACAGTTCAGTAATATCTAACAAGTAATATCTAACAAGTTCACAACAATACACACAATACACACACATCTAAGTAAAGGAATTAAGAATATTGAAATATTTGGATGAGCAATGTCAGAGCGGCATAGACTAAGATACAGTAGAATAGAATACAGTATTTACATAGGAGATGAGTATTGCAAAATATGTAAACATTATTAAAGTGGCCAGTGATTTCAAGTCTATGTATAAAGACAGCAGCCTCTAATGTGCTAGTGATGGCTATTTAACAGTCTGATGGCCTTGAGATAGAAGCTGTTTTTCAGTCTCTCGGTCCCAGCTTTGACGCACCTGTACTGACCTCGCCTTCTGGATGATAGCGGGGTGAACAGGCAGTGGCTCGGGTGGTTGTTGACCTTGATGATCTTTTTGGCCTTCCTGTGACATCGGGTGCTGTAGGTGTGCTGTTGCGCCTTCTTCACCACACTGTCTAGTGGACCAATTCAGTCTGTCAGTGATGTGTACGTTGAGGAACTTGAAGCTTTCCACCTCATCCACTGCGGTCCCATCGATGTGGATAGGGGGGGTGCTCCCTCTGCTGTTTCCTGAAGTCCACGATGAGCTCCTTTGCTTTGTTGACGTTAAGTGAGAGGTTATTTTCCTGGCACCACACTCCCAGAGCCCTCACCTCCTCCCTGTTGGCTGTCTCGTCATTGTTGGTAATCAAGCCTACTACTGTTGTGTCGTCTGCAAACTTGATGATTGAGTTGGAGGCGTGTGTGGCCACGCAGTCATGGGTGAACAGGGAAGTGGAGGTATTTACTACCTTTACCAACTGGGGGCGGCCAGTCAGGAAGTCCAGGACACAGTTGCACAGGGCAGGGTTCAGATCCAGGGCCTCAAGCTTAATGATGAGCTTGAAAGGTACTATGGTGTTGAATGTTGAACTATAGTCAATGAACAGCATTCTTACATCGATATTCCTCTTATCCAGATGAGATAGGGCAGTGTGCAGTGCGATGGCGACTGCATCGTCTGTGGATCTATTGGGGCGGTTAGCAAGTGGGTCTAGAGTGTCAGGTAAGGTTGAGGTGATATGATCCTTGACTATTCTCTCAAAGCACTTCATGATGACAGAAGTGAGTGCTACGGGGCGATAGTCATTTAGTTCAGTTACCTTTGCTTTCTTGAGTACAGGAACAATGGTGGCCAACTTTAAGCATTTGGGGACAGCAGACTGGGATAGGGAGAGATTGAAATGTCCGTAAACACACTAGCCAGCTGGTCTGCGCATGCTCTGACTACGTGGCTAGGGATGCCGTCTAGGCTGGCAGTCTTGCGAGGGTTACGCTTAAATGTCTTACTCATGACGGGCACGGAGAAAGAGAGCCCACAGTCCTTGGTAGCAGGCCATGTCGGGGGTACTGTGTTATCCTCAAAGCGGGCAAAGTAGTTGTTTAGCTTGTTTGGAAGCAAGATGTCGGTGTTCGAGACGTGGCTGGTTTTCCTTTTGTAGTTCGTGATTGTCTGTAGACCCTGCCACATATGTCTCGTGTTAGAGACACGCTTTGTCTCTATTCTGACATTTTGCCTGTTTGATTGTATTAAGGAGGGAATAACTACACTATTTGCATTCGGCCATATTCCCAGTCACCTAGCCATGGTTAAATGAGGTGGGTTCGCACTTTCAGGTTTTGCTCCAATGGCAGCGGTGATCTTAGGCTTCTCATGGCGCTCCCGACGAACAGTTCTCGTGCTATGTGCTTCAGCACTCGGCAGTCCCCTTCTGTGAGCTTGTGTGGCCTACCACTTCACGGCTGAGCCGTTGTTGCTCCTAGACGTTTCCACTTCACAATAACAGCTCTTACAGGGAGACCGGGGAAGCTCTAGCAGGGGAGAAATTTGACGACCTGACTTGTTGGAATAGGTGGCATCCTATGATGGTGCCGCGTTGAAAGTCACTGAGCTCCTTAGTTCGGGCCATTCTACTGCCAATGTTTGTCTATGGAGATTGCATGGCTGTGTGCTCCATTTTATACACCTGTCAGCAATGGGTAATGGCTGAAATAGCCAAATCCTCTAATTTGAAGGGGTGCCCACATACCTTTGGCCATGTAGTGCATCGTGGGACTCAAATCAGAAAAAGATGTCCATGTAGAGGGCAAGGCAAAGAAATGGGAAGAAATAAAGCCACATTTAAGCATCATGGCCCCAAAATTGGGTATTTCTTGGCATAACTTTTACGTTTTATATCCAATAAATATGCCTCAGTTGCCACAGGTGAGAGACCATTTAGTAGATAAAGGGGTAGGGTATTCTAAACACATTGCCTCTTAACAACTCTACTAGTAGATTCTGCATACTGGTAAACAAAAGTGCTGTTCCTCTCCTTTACACCTTCTACCTAGGGCCACGTCATAGACCGAGTACAAGACAGATAGTTCTTTCTGTTCTACCACCTCTCAAATAACCACCTGGTTAGTAGGCTAGTATCTTTTAGGTTCCACACTGTCTGTAAGCACCCGAAAGAGGAATGTTTTTAGTTCTAGGGCAAGTCTTGTTCCGCTGGTTTAATGGATTATGACAGTAATGCAGCGTGAGACCCTAATCCGCCAGCCGCCATGAAGCGTCTCCCCTTCCCTCCCTACATGACTAAACCTCCATAATGTCTCTGTGTGTGTGTGTGCGTATGTGTGCGTGTGTGTGTGTGTCTGTGAGCGTGCATGCATGTATGTGTGTGTGTGTGTGTGTGCGTGCTTGCATCAATGAACCTGTGCATGTGTGTGCGTATGGGTGTTTTTGTGAGTGTTTAAAAGACATAGAGGGATAGCCAGTAGTATTGCATGGTATACTGAAAATTCTGATACTGGAACATGAAAAATGGTTCGGTACTAGAATTTGTGTTACATTCAGTACTTTGTCAAATTTGTCTCATGGGTAAAGCCTGTCTATCAGCACAGTCGACCCCTTAATATAGCGCGCACCCTGCCTGCTCCACTTACTCATAGCTAGCCTGCACTGGGAGTCTGGGCTGCATCATGTTTAGCTCCTTACTCATGCTACACAGAAGTTAACCCACTTGAATAATGCGACACGGTATGTAGACATTTTTAAACTGTTAATTACTGTTCGCAAAACAATGTCCATACAGGCTGAAACACATTACAATGGAAGAAGATACAGGTAGCGTCAAGCTTTGTAGGCTAACTTTTCTTGCTTGCTGACAGCTAAAGCAAACATCAATTCACTACCCTAGTACTTTGTCCGTGATAATATGCAAATCATAATGCAAAATAGGCTGATTTTAAAGCAATTTGACACCAACAACTTTATTCATTCACTTATTCGGTTTCTCTCTCACGTCTCTCCCAAGGATTATCTATTGCCTCAGTGAACTGACAGCCTCGTGAATGACATCATTACTGGTTAAAGAGACAGCACACATTTTTATAAAATAAGTTACTTCTATGCAAATGTTGTTGATCAGTACAATGAAATAAGTCCCAAATGGAAGGGAAACTGATTGTTTGTCATCTATAGCCCAATGAAATCACCCAAAACAAGCTCAATAGCTCAATGCATCCACACACTCCTATTGAATATGCATTTCCCTGCATTGCTACATCTTGATTTACCTAGTTCACCAATAGAGATTTACCATTCAAATGAATTATTATTTATTTAAGCCTTATTTTACCAGGTAAGTTGATTGAGAAGACGTTGTCATTTACATCAACAACCTGGAGAATAGTTACATGGGAGAGGAGGGGGGATGAAGGCATCAATTGGAAGATGGGGATGATTAGGTGGGCATAACTGTATGAGGGCCAGATTGAGAATTTAGCCAGGACACCGGGGTTAACACCCCTACTCTTACAATAAGTGCCATGGGATCTTTAGTGACCACAGAGAGTCAGGACACCCGTTTAACTTTTTAAGGCCAGGGGGCAGTATTTGGAAGTTTGGAAGACTAAGGTGCCTAAAGTAAACTGCCTGTTACTCAGGCCCAGAAGCTAGGATATGCATATGCATGGTAGTATTGGATAGAAAACACTGTTAAAATGATGTCTGTGAGTATAACAGAACTGATTTGGCAGGCAAAACCCCGAGGACAATTTTTGTTGTTGTTGAGGTCATTGGACTTTTCAATGATTTTCTATGGGAAAGTCTAATAATTAGGACCCAGACTGCAGTTCCTATGGCTTCCACTAGATGTCAACAGGCTTTAGAAATTGTTTCATGCTTGTTTTTGGAAAAATGAAGAAGTATTCGTATTCTTTCGAAGTATCCCTCAGAAGGACTCTAGTCTTTTGGCGCACGTGAATGAGTCCGCGCTCCTCGTTATTTTTCTCCGGTATTGAACACCGTATATTCCGTATAAAATTGTATCGATTGTTTACATATTAGGGTACCTGAGGTTGGATTAGGGTACCTGAGGTTGGATTAGAAACGATGTTTGAATTGTTTGGATGAAGTTTACAGGTAACTTTTTAGATTCCTTTGCAGGCATGTTGGGAGAACAGGTGGATTTCTGAATCAAACTCGCCAAATAAACTGACATTTTTGGGATATAAAGGACTTTATCGAACAAAACAGGGACCCTTTGGATTGCAAAAGATGAAGATCTTCAAAGGTAAGTGATTTATTTTATCGCTATTTTTGAGTTTTGTGACACCTGTGCAGGTTATGAATTCATGTTAATGCAGGAAGCGTGTGAGGCGCTGTCCTCAGACGATTTACGGCTTTCGCCGTAAAGCCTATTGTAAATCGGACAACGCGGTTCGATTACCAAGATTCTAAGCTAAAGAATGGTGTATAACACTTGTATTTTTATGAATGTTTAATATTACTACTTTTGTATTTTGAATTTCGCTCTCTGCAATTTCACCGGATGTTGTCAAAGTGGGACGCTAGCGTCCCAATGATCCGAAAGAAGTTAACGTCCAATCCGAAAGACGGCACCCTACAAAAGGAGATGACTACAATCCCTGCCCTGGGGCATTGGGATATGCTTTTTAGAGCAGAGGAAAGAGTCCCTCCTACTGGGCCCTCCAACACCAATTCCAGCCGCATCTGGTCTCCCATCCAGAGACCAACCAGGACCAACCCTGCTTACTTTTCAGAGGCAAGCCAGCAAAGATAACATATTATATAGTTAGATTGGTTAAAACAATGAATGTACGTACATACCCCAACCAGAAGCCATGGATTACAGGCAACATCCGCACTGAGCTAAAAGCTAGAGCTGCCACTTTCAAGGACCTGGACTCTAACCCGGAAGCTTATAAGAAATCCTGTTATGCCCTCAGAAGAACCTTCAAACAGGCAAAGCTTCAATACAGGACTAAGATCGAATCGTCCTACACCGGCTCCGACGCTCGTCGGATGTGGCAGGGTTTGCAAACCATTACAGAATACAAAGGAAAGCACAGCCGAGAGCTGCCCAGCGACACGAGCCAATCAAGCGATCTAAATAACTTCTATGCTCGCTTCGAGGCAAATAACACTGAAACATGCATGAGAGCACCAGCTGTTCCGGAAGACTGTGTGACCACGCTCTCCGCTGCCGATGTAAGACCTTTAAATAGGTCAACATTCACAAGGCCGGAGGGCCAGATGGATTACTAGGACGTGTACTGCGAGCATGCGCTGAACAACTGGAAAGCGTCTTCACTGACATTTTCAACCTCTCCCTGTCCGAGTCTGTAATACCAACATGTTTTAAGCAGACCACCATAGTCCCTGTGCCCAAGAACACTAAGGTAACCTGTCTAAATGACTACAGACCCGTAGCACTCACGTCTGTAGCCATGAAGTGCTTTGAAAGGCTGGTCATGGCTCACATCAACACCATCATCCCAGAAACCCTAGACCCACTCCAATTTGCAATACGCCCCAACAGATCCACAGATGATGCAATCTCTATTGCACTCCACACTGCCCTTTCCCACCTGGAAAAAAGGAACACCTATGAGAGAATGCTATTAATTGACTACAGCTCAGCATCCAACACCATAGTGCCCTCAAAGCTCATCAATGAGCTAAGGACCCTGGGACTAAACACCTCCCTCTGCAACTGGATCCTGAACTTTCTGACGGGCCGCCCCCAGGTGGTAAGGGTAGGTAACAACACATCCGCCACGCTGATCCTCAACAAAGGGGCCCCTCAGGGGTGCGTATTCAGTCCCCTCCTGTACTCCCTGTTCGCTCATGCACGGCCATGCACGACACCAACACCATCATTAAGTTTGCCGATGACACAACAGTGGTAGGCCTGATCACCGACAACGACGAGGCAGCCTATAGGGAGGAGGTCAGAGACCTGGCAGTGTGGTGCCAGGACAACAACCTCTCCCTTAATGTGATCAAGCCAAAAGAGATGATTGTGAACTACAGGAAAAAGAGGACCGAGGATGGGGCTGTACTGGAGCAGGTTGAGAGCTTCAAGTTCCTTGGTGTCCACATCACCAACAAACTAACATGGTCCAAGCCCACCAAGACAGTCGTGAAGAGGGCATGACAAAACCTAGTCCCCTCCAGGAGACTGAAAAGATTTGGTATGGGTCCTCAGATCCTCAAAAGGTTCTACAGCTGCACCATTGAGAGCATCCTGACTGGTTGCATCACTGCCTGGTATGGCAACTGCTCGACCTCCGACCGCAAGGCACTACAGAGGGTAGTGCATACGGCCCAGTACCTCACTGGGGCCAAGCTTCCTGCCATCCAGGACCTTTACACCAGGCGGTGTCAGAGCAAGGCCCTAAAAATTGTCAAAGACTCCAGCCACCCTAGTCATAGACTGTTCTCTCTGCTATCACACGACAAGCGGTACCAGAGCGCCAAGTCTAGGTCCAAGAGGCTTCTAAACAACTTCTATCCCCAAGCCACAAGACTCCTGAACATCTAATCAAATGGCTACCCAGACTATTTGCATTCCCCCCCCCCCCCCTCCTCTTTTACACCGCTGCTACTCGCTGTTGTTATCATCTATGCATAGTCACGTTAATAACTCTACCTACATGTACATATTATCTCAACTCACCGGTGCCCCCACACATTGACTCTATACCGGTACCCCCCATGTATAGTCTCGCTATTGTTATTTTACTGTTGCTCTTTATTTATTTCTTACTTTTAGTTCTTATTCTTACTCTAATATTTTTATTTTATTTTTCAACTGCATTGTTGGTTAGGAAAAGAGCAGTAGTTGGGTTTATCTCTCTGAATTAAGTACCATTCCATGACTTTGGCTAATATGCCTTCTTTTTTTGTTGTGCTTTCGCCTTGGTATCGCTTTGGTATCGAGTATTGTGATACCAAACCTGGTATTGGTATCGAAGTAAAACTTCTGGTACCGTAACAACACTATTAGCCAGTAACTTGAGCCAGGCCCTGGACCCTGGAAAGAGGGGGTGAAGGCATTCACTGCTCATAGCCAACACTGGCATTCAATCCATTCTCACCAGAGCACTAACGCTAGCACACTAGCCAGGCTGCCGCGTGCCAAATTGCAAGTTAGCCAACGCTGCTGATTTTACGCTCGACCACACTCGCAAGCATGCTACCAGGCCCTGTGCCATTCCACACTGCAGGATAGCCAGCATTGCCACTTTATCCACTCGTTGGTGCCTGCCATGTTGACTTTGTAGCAAATTAGCATTGCTGTCCAAAAAGGAAAGGTTGATACTAAATCAGTTCATGGGGAGTATGTTACTCTTTTAGGAAACATGGCTACAATTGTGTGTTTACCCTCCACTAAATCACTGGACGTGGCTCCAACCAGCTCTCAAAGCCCTCAACTCCTCCAAACTCCCACGCCTCTTACCACGACTCTTCACGACTTGCATTACGACTCATCAGATAGAAAGCTCATTTATCCGTTAGCTACTCTGCGTTGGCATTAGCGAGTCTTCTGTTAGCGTCCCTTTGTTACATGATGAGAGAAGCAGGCATATCGCCTCAACATTGGCACTGGTGTAAATTACACTCCAGGCATGACACAGAGCAGATTATGTTCTTAATCATTCATTGTGTGTTAATTCAAATCACTGTCTGCTTTACAAGATTTGGCTACTGCGCTAGGCTAAGTAATTAAAACAGAAAATTACTGTACAAAACAGACAAAAATAAAGGACAGCAAAGTGGGACACAGCTAGACTCTAGCCTCAATGAGATTGCTGGGAGAAGGATAATGCAATTCCTATATCCTCTGTATGATGACATGTCATGTCAACCGGTCTCTATACTGTAAAAACGTACATAAAAGCCAACAGTCTTCGCATAACTGATGTGCATACAGTACACGCCTTAGAGGGACAAAATACATAATAAAATACATAATACAACACACACACACACACACACACACAGACACACACACACACACACACACACACACACACACACACACACACACACACACACACACACACACACACACACACACACACACACACACACACACACACACACACACACACACACACACACACACACTATAAATAACTGCTGTACAGCATGTACAATGGCCTGCTGTGATCACCTATAGCCCTGAAGGCAAACGCCATTATCCCTCTTCTCTTCAAAGCTGCACACACACACACGCACACACAAAACACAGGTATTTTGCTGATCAAACTCCAGGCCTGGGCTGCTCTGCATCGAAACCAGCTTTTGCTCTTTGCCAAAGTGACAAGGAGAACACCAAGACCTGCAGTGTGCTTCCAGAGTTAACAATGCATGCATAATCATCCGCCTTCTCATTGTCAATTATGTAGACTTCCAAGGAGAGGTACGCTGGTTAGGAGAGCACTGAGTTAATGCAGTACGAGTCAACGACAATGTGTTGTAAGGACCGTAGCGCCCATTATCGCTATGTTCCAGCTGAAGAATCAATACAAGACAGTTGGCCTCTGAGATCAAACATGAACCCAGAGACAAAGAGAGAGGGAGAGAGAGAAAGAAAGAGAGACAGTGGGGAGAGACAGAAAAGGGAGAGAGAGAGAGAGAAAGAAGAGAGAGAGAGAGAGAGAGAAAGAAGAGAGAGAGAGAGAGAGAGAAAGAAGAGAGAGACAGAGAGAGAGAGAGAGAGAGAGACAGAGAGAGAGAGAGAGAGACAGAGAGAGACAGAGAGAGAGAGAACACTGAAAAAGTTAAGAAGACTGACTCACCATGAATGACTCCATGTTAGTGGTACAAGAACTAGCATGGGGAATCAGATAGAGCCTAGAAACCCTCTGGAGAGGTGACTACGTGCTCAGTGCTCTGCAGGTGTGACGTCAGAAGAACCACCAGTGGCCTCCAACAGCTCCTGTACCAGACCTCCAGCTCGATATCTCTCATCCTCATGAAAACGTTTTCCAAACCCCCCCAAAAAACGATCGAAACAACACGCAGAGAGCGAAGAGCATCAGACACATCAACATCATCCCCAAACATCCCTGTGACTGGCGGAAATCCCTTCCAAGAAACGGGATTAGGGGCAGAGTAGAGAGAGCAGCAAATCCACTTTGCACTGCCCTCGACCAGGGCACATTTCCCATCACTCTCTCTACAGAGCCAATACAGGTTCTCGCTCTCCGAGTGCTCCCTGACATGTCCCCTTCGTTCGCTATGGAGTTTACTATGAACTTCCCGCCAGTAATCTCCTCAGAGCATGGTTGCGTCCCAAATCGCATGCACCATATTCCCGTTAAAGTGCACTCTGTTTGACCAGAGCCTATAGGGTTTTGTTCGAAAGTAGCGCACTTCAGTGAATAGGGTGCCATTTGGGACGCCGACCATAACTCAGACAGCAAAGTGGACTTTTAGTGTGGCCGTAGACGCCACTGGAGACAGTCATATGAAAAGAAGAAAAGAAAAACCTGACATGTCTAAGGTCTGGAGCCCACATGACAAAGTGTAGTAGTCAATAGTAGCCTATCGGGACAATGCTTTGTTGAAGCAATCACTCCATCGAAATTCGCTGCTCAATTATACTACCAAAGTACCCTCCGTGCCAAAACACACAATGCCTCTCATCTCTATACTCTAGAGGGTTTGGGTTCAGAGGTCCCTGTTATATTTTAGAGATGTAGAGACATTGATGGATTGTGTCCCGGCTATAGAGGAGTGTGCGAAATGCAATTATGAAGAGCGAGCAGGCTGGAATCCGAGGGACGCCTAACCTCCTCACATGGAGGCGACCACAAACAACATGACGTTCATTATAGGTGGTCAATTACTTCCTCTTATGGCAGTAAAATAATTGTTCCTTTTTGAGAGTGGGGCATGTCAGATTCAGAAAGAGGAGTCCTTGGGTCTATTGGGTTATCCGTTCCGGGAAGAAAACACTTCCTAACTCAATCGATGTGCTTAAACCTGTTGGGGGGCTGATGCATCCATCTAACCAACCACAACCCAATGAATCCTAACCAATACATTGCCTCCTAACCATACATTGCCTCTTCTTCTGTGGACATGAAGGGAGGTGAATGGCTCAAAGGAAGGAAGTCCAAAATGATGAAAGTCCATTGGCAAGTGGGGTCAAGGATGACCCGCACTGGCCAATGAGGTGTCAAAGGTCACTGCAGGGTTGAAAGACTCACTGAGAGGTGGAAATGTGGAGAGGGTTGAAGCCTGTAAGATGTGCACAGCATCAACTGACAACAACAACGTCACCTTCAAACATCCTTTACATCATAAAGTCATATCTAAACAGCAATACAACAGGCGTACGCTTTCCTTTCCTGTGACATTTTTTCATGCTAATAGCAATATATTTCTAGGATTTAGGCTACCTGTAGTGTGGCTGGAAATTAAAATACGTTTTTAATGATTGTATTATCATTTAATTATTACATTTATATAGACTGTGGCTCCAAAGCTGTAAAAAAAAAAGAATATTTGGGAGATGAACGTTTGTACGTATGACTCTGACCTAACCAGATTAGACTGATGAATGCTTCCTCATAATACATTCCCAGAAGAGTACGAATAGAAAAAGCAACACTATTTCAACTGAAAACGGACACGTTAGCAGATCAAAGGGACTGTTGAAAGGAGAACATCCCATCCCTAAACTCAATGGGCGAGGCGTTTAGACAAGGATGTAAATGTGCTTTCCCCCTCGTCTCAAATAGATATTTAACTTAGGTAAACATTCACACACCACCAGCCAGCTATCTAGAATTTAGCAGACTGCCCTTTAGTAGCTCACTGGCTGGCAGTGGTCCTCTGTGCACTGCATCCTGTGGCTGATTTGGCACACACACACACACACACACACACACACACACACACACACACACACACACACACACACACACACACACACACACACACACAGAGAGAAAGATCACAACAAGCTCTCACAGTCTCACTGCACAATTAGATGTTCATCCATGTTCTCCAAATGTTAAATTTCAAGTTGCTCTAAACATCACATTTCAAAGTTAAAGGTTAAGTTTAGGCACTCATTTCCACTGGTTAAGGTAAGGGTTAAGGTTTGGGATAGGGTAAAAAAATATATATCATAAAAAACAGTGTCCGAGACTGGGTTCGAACACGGAACCTTCTGATGGGATTACTTGACCGTAATAGCGCTCACTGTTGCCGCTAGTGGACGGTTTTGAATGCATTTCCTGGCGTCCTCAGGACATGGGATAGAAGTCCAATTTCGACATCAACCTTGAACAATCTCCCTCGAGATTATGCATTTATATGATGTCAAAAACCATGGACAAACAAAACACAAATACCAAGCACCGTTTCACATATATTGTTTGAAAACTGTGATGTAGCCTTTAAACATGTTCTCAAAATAACCGCCTTCAGATTCTGTTTGTGTACCAAATGGCACCCTATGGGCCCTGGTCAAAAGTGTGCACTATTTATTTAACTACGCAAGAAGGGTTAAGAACAAATGTTTATTTTCAATGACAGCCTACCGGGGAACTTGTTATTCTGCCCCTGCCTTGTTCAGAACAGCAGATTTTTTACTTGTCAGCTCGGGGATTCGATCAAGCAACCTTTCGGTTACTGGCCCAACGCTCTAACCACTAGGCTACCTGCCTCCCCACCAAATGCTGCGTAACAACCAGTGTCCTGTTGGACGAGAGGAGGATAATAATAATCTGAGAAATGATAAGAAAACAAATACACAAAAAAAACACAGGGAAATAACTACGATGTAACGGCTTTCGTCCTCTTCGTCTGAGGAGGAGTAGGAAATGTCGGACCAATGTGCAGCGTGGTACGTATCCATAATAACGTTTAATGAGAATGAATACAAAATACAAAAAGAACAAGAGAATCAAAATGAAAACCGAAACAGTCCCGAATGGTGCAAACACTGAAACGGAAAACAACTACCCACAACCCCTAGTGGGAAAACAGGCTACCTAAGTATGATTCTCAATCAGAGACAACGATCGACACCTGCCTCTGATTGAGAACCATACTAGGCCAAACACATACAGTGAGGGAAAAAAGTATTTGATCCCCTGCTGATTTTGTACGTTTGCCCACTGACAAAGAAATGATCAGTCTATAATTTTAATGGTAGGTTTATTTGAACAGTGAGAGACAGAATAACAACAAAAAAATCCAGAAAAACGCATGTCAAAAACGTTATAAATTGATTTGCATTTTAATGAGGGAAATAAGTATTTGACCCCCTCTCAATCAGAAAGATTTCTGGCTCCCAGGTGTCTTTCATACAGGTAACGAGCTGAGATTAGGAGCACACTCTTAAAGGGAGTGCTCCTAATCTCAGTTTCTTACCTGTATAAAAGATACCTGTCCACAGAAGCAATCAATCAATCAGATTCCAAACTCTCCACCATGGCCAAGACCAAAGAGCTCTCCAAGGATGTCAGGGACAAGATTGTAGATCTACACAAGGCTGGAATGGGCTACAAGACCATTGCCAAGCAGCTTGGTGAGAAGGTGACAACAGTTGGTGCGATTATTCGCAAATGTAAGAAACACAAAAGAACTGTCAAACTCCCTTGGCCTAGGGCTCCATGCAAGATCTCACCTCGTGGAGTTGCAATGATCATGAGAATGGTGAGGAATCAGCCCAGAACTACACAGGAGGATCTTGTCAATGATCTCAAGGCAGCTGGGACCATAGTCACCAAGAAAACAATTGGTAACACACTACACCGTGAAGGACTGAAATCCTGCAGCGCCCGCAAGGTCCCCCTGCTCAAGAAAGCACATATACATGCCCGTCTGAAGTTTGCCAATGAACATCTGAATGATTCAGAGGACAACTGGGTGAACGTGTTGTGGTCAGATGAGACCAAAATGGAGTTCTTTGGCATCAACTCAACTTGCCGTGTTTGGAGGAGGAGGAATGCTGCCTATGACCCCAAGAAACCATCCCCACCGTCAAACATGGCGGTGGAAACATTATGCTTTGGGGGTGTTTTTCTGCTAAGGGGACAGGACAACTTCACCGCATCAAAGGGACGATGGACGGGGCCATGTACCGTCAAATCTTGGGTGAAAACCTCCTTCCCTCAGCCAGGGTATTGAAAATGGGTCGTGGATGGGTATTCCAGCATGACAATGATCCAAAACACACGGCCAAGGCAACAAAGGAGTGGCTCAAGAAAAAGCACATTAAGGTCCTGGAGTGGCCTAGCCAGTCTCCAGACCTTAATCCCATAGAAAATCTGTGGAGGGAGCTGAAGGTTCGAGTTGCCAAACGTCAGTCTCGAAACCTTAATGACTTGAAGAAGATCTGCAAAGAGGAGTGGGACAAAATCTCTCCTGAGATGTGTGCAAACCTGGTGGCCAACTACAAGAAACATCTGACCTCTGTGATTGCCAACAAGGGTTTTGCCACCAAGTACTAAGTCATGTTTTGCAGAGGGGTCAAATACTTATTTCCCTCATTAAAATGCAAATCAATTTATAAAATTTTTGACATGCGTTTTTCTGAATTTTTTTGTTGATATTCTGTCTCTCACTGTTCAAATAAACCTACCATTAAAATTACAGACTGATAATTTCTTTGTCAGTGGGCAAACGTACAAAATCAGCAGGGGATCAAATACTTTTTTCCCTCACTGTAGAAATACAACGTCTAGAACAAAACATAGAAAAACAACATAAAATGCCCACCCCAACTCACGCCCTGACCAAACTATAATAAAGACATAAAAAAAGGAACTAAGGTCAGAACGTGACATACGATCATCAGCATTAGGAGGATGTTTGATTGATGCGGTGAGTTCTTCTTTTACTGGGAGTGAGATAGGACACCCACGCCAACTCAAGTCACCCACGGCAACAGCATTCTCCTTTCAGGCAGAGAAACTGACAACACATAAAACAACTGATAAAGCTGCAGGACTTTAGAGGAGCTTCATGGAAAGACGAGCAGGGTATATTATGGATCAAAATAGGGCTTATGTTGTGGGCGTTGGCATGGGTGATTCGATCAAGCAACCTTTCGGTTACTGGCCCAACGCTCTAACCACTAGGCTACCTGCCTCCCCACTATACAGGGAATAGGGTGCCATTTGGGATACAAATGCTGCGTAACAACCAGTGTCCTGTTGGACGAGAGGAGGATAATCTGAGCAGCAAACAAATGAGCAGACGATGGATCGATAGGGATTTCATACAAACACACACACTGACTCTCACTCACACACACGCATGCACAAACACTCACTCACTCACACGCATGCACAAACACACACACACACACTGACTCTCTCTCACACACACACACACACACACACACACACACACACACACACACACACACACACACACACACACACACACACACACACACACACACACACACACACACACACACACACACAGAAGGGGGCCACATGGTCCCACCACCAAAGGATCAGCATATGGAACAACGTCCATGCTGCTGCCTCTGTCTGCACAGATAAGCTTTATGGCCCACAGAAAATCTGCATCCCGAATGGAACCCTATTCCCTAAAGTGCACTATATAGGAATTAGGATGTAATTTGGGACTCAGCCATAGTCTGGCCTAGCTAGCATGTGATGGGCAGAAACAATACTGGTAAGCCCTCCCCTCCCTCACATGCCATAGTGCTCCCCAATGCAATTTAGCATGAGGCCACCACAGACACATCTAGGGTGCCACTTGGGACGCACACCTTAGATTGGCTAGCTTACATAGT
Organism: Salvelinus alpinus; assembly: GCF_045679555.1. Classification (NCBI taxonomy): domain Eukaryota; kingdom Metazoa; phylum Chordata; class Actinopteri; order Salmoniformes; family Salmonidae; genus Salvelinus; species Salvelinus alpinus. Next base: position 2,822,603 of record NC_092124.1, read on the forward strand.
AGGCTTTGAGGGTTTTTTAAATGTACCCGGCCAGGCGCGATAAATTATCAGGGATCGGCCGGCATGGTCTGCCTGCGCTCTGGGAGATAATGTCGGTCCTTTCAGCACACGCGGGTAGCAGCCACACGAGGTTTGACAGGTTCTGTCTGTGTTTTTCCCTCTTCTCTCGATCAATGGCTATTACCAGAGGCATAGGGACAGGCTCGCCTCATTCAGGCAAAGCGAAGTGCAAAGTGGTACGTCACAAGCTGTGTTGGTTGACCTTTTAAACATTTTGAGGTAGTACTTTATTTTACAGTGAAGGTATTACCAGGTATTTACGAACAAACGGTATTACAACAAATGATATTGCCATTCGCCACATCAAACGTCCAACTCAATAGGTTAGTTTATGATCTCACTGGATTATTGAAGACCGGGTCACACATTACCCATACACATAGTATGAAGCATACAGTACGTAGTTAGGACACCTTGAAATCAGAAGTGACACATATAAGCTATGAACCACTGATACACGCCATTTGTGGCAGAAAGTACATATTCATACCACAAAATGTTCTAATAAAATCCAGGTCAATACCATTGGACCAAGCATGGTTTGTGTGTTTCAATCTGTTTGGTGTAACCACGTGGCTCAGTCTGCCTTTAGCTTCCACCTTCCATTCCATCAAATTCTTAACTCAATTACAGGCACAATAATTGACTCAAATAATTTGAGAAATTTAAAAACGTTCCATGATAATAGACAAGCTAATTAAAAAGGGCTGTTGACTTTGTTAAGGACTCTCATTAAGGACTATAGTAATTATGGTTAGTCTATCACTTTTAATTCATTAAGTTTCCAAATGAAAAGAAAACAAATACACAAAAAAAACACAGGGAAATAACTACGATGTAACGGCTTTCGTCCTCTTCGTCTGAGGAGGAGTAGGAAATGTCGGACCAATGTGCAGCGTGGTACGTATCCATAATAACGTTTAATGAGAACGAATACAAAATACAAAAAGAACAAGAGAATCAAAATGAAAACCGAAACAGTCCCGAATGGTGCAAACACTGAAACGGAAAACAACTACCCACAACCCATAGTGGGAAAACAGGCTACCTAAGTATGATTCTCAATCAGAGACAACGATCGACACCTGCCTCTGATTGAGAACCATACTAGGCCAAACACATAGAAATACAACGTCTAGAACAAAACATAGAAAAACAACGTAAAATGCCCACCCCAACTCACGCCCTGACCAAACTAAAATAAAGACATAAAAAAGGAACTAAGGTCAGAACGTGACATACGATCATCAGCATTAGGAGGATGTTTGATTGATGCGGTGAGTTCTTCTTTTACTGGAGGGAGTGAGATAGGACACCCACGCCAACTCAAGTCGCCCACGGCAACAGCATTCTCCTTTCAGGCGGAGAAACTGACAACACATAAAACAACTGATAAAGCTGCAGGACTTTAGAGGAGCTTCATGGAAAGACGAGCAGGGTATATTATGGATCAAAATAGGGCTTATGTGGTGGGCGTTGGCATGGGTGTGGCCAATGGTGTGGTCGGTGACCCGGAAACTTTACAGGCCCTCCTGTTGGCTTCAGTGATAAAATTGAGCTGGGGGCCCCATGCCATGACAAAAACAATCCTGAATGCATCATTTTTCAAATTTTAGATTCTCCGTAACTGTCTCATTTTTATTTTGGTGATTGTTAGTTCTCAAAGATGAAAAATATATACATTACCAGTGAAATGTTTGGACACACCTACTCATTCAAGGGTTTTTATTTATTTAGACTATTTTCTACATTGTAGAATAATAGTGACGACATCAAAACTATGAAATAACACACATGGAATCATGTAGTAACCAAAAGTGTTTGACAAATCAAAATATATTTTAGTTTTTAGATTCTTCAAAGTAGCCACCCTTTGTCTTGATGACAGCTTTGCACACTCTAACATTGTTTGTTAGAGTGTGCAAATTCTTTGTTTAAATTCTTTGATTTTGACAAAGTGTTGCGCCAATTTGGCAAGATTGAAGTTTGTGATTAAATTGAATTTGGTTTTGCCAATAATTAGTGTATGTATTTTGGTTAGAGATTTGTATGTGCTTGAATTTTGGTTGTAGCCTGTTGCTCTAAAGGGTCACTCTCTGGGTTGTGGTGTTTGCACAAGACAACCTTGTGATGGTAATATTATGGATCACAGTGTGCTAGGCTCTTTTCTCATTTTGGAGTGCGAGGGGAAATCTCCCAAGTTCTTCCCTACAGGCTAGGTTTGGGGCATTTCTGTGCACACCTAGAATATTTGTACAACATTCCAGGTGTATTAAATAATTTAAGCCACATTCTTATGGCCATCTAAACTGCACAGATGAACGTATAGTCAGACAAAGGTAAGCATAGATTTTCTCGCTTACATCAGGGTTACGTCAGGGTTACATCAGGGTTACATGAGGGTTACATCAGGGTTACACCAGGGTTACGTCAGGGTACATCAGGGTACATCAGGGTACATCAGGGTTACATCAGGGTTACATCAGGGTTACATCAGAGGTACATCAGGGTTACATCAAGGTTACATCAGAGGTACATCAGGGTTACATCAGAGGTAGATCAGGGTTACATCAGGGTTACATCATGGTTACACCAGGTTACATCATGGTTACATCAGGGTACATCAGGGTTACATCAGGGTTACATGAAGGTTACATCAGGGTTACATCAGGGTTACATCATGGTTACATCAGGGTTACATCAGGGTTACATCAGGGTTACATCAGGGTTACATCAGGGGTACATCAGGGTTACATCAGGGTTACATGAGGGTTACACAGGGTTACGTCAGGGTTACGTCAGGGTTACGTCAGGGTTACATCAGGGTTACATCAGGGTTACGTCAGGGTTACATCAGGGTTACATCAGGGTTACATCATGGTTACATCATGGTTACATCAGGGTTACAGCAGGGTTACATCAGGGTTACATCAGGGTTACATCAGGGTTACGTCAGGGTACAGCAGGGTACATCAGGGTTACATCAGGGTTACATCAGGGTTACATCAGAGGTACATCAGGGTTACATCAAGGTTACATCAGAGGTACATCAGGGTTACATCAGAGGTAGATCAGGGTTACATCAGGGTTACATCATGGTTACACCAGGTTACATCATGGTTACATCAGGGTACATCAGGGTTACATCAGGGTTACATGAGGGTTACATCAGGGTTACATCAAGGTTATATCAGAGGTACATCAGGGTTACATCAGGGTTACATCAGAGGTACATCAGGGTTACATCAGGGTTACATCATGGTTACATCAGAGGTACATCAGGGTTACATCAGGGTTACATCAGGGTTACATCAGGGTTACATCATGGTTACATCAGAGGTACATCAGGGTTACATCAGGGTTACATCATGGTTACATCAGAGGTACATCAGGGTCACATCAAGGTTACATCAGAGGTACATCAGGGTTACATCAGGGTTACATCATGGTTACATCAGAGGTACATCAGGGTTACATCAGGGTTACATCAGAGGTACATCAGGGTTACATCAGGGTTACATCAGAGGTAGATCAGGGTTACATCAGGGTAACATCATGGTTACATCAGAGGTAGATCAGGGTTACATCAGGGTTACATCAGAGGTAGATCAGGGTTACATCATGGTTACATCAGAGGTACATCAGGGTAACATCAGGGTTACATCAGAGGTAGATCAGGGTTACATCAGGGTAACATCATGGTTACATCAGAGGTAGATCAGGGTTACATCAGGGTTACATCAGGGTTACATCATGGTTACATCAGAGGTAGATCAGGGTTACATCAGGGTTACATCAGGGTTACATCAAAGGTACATCAGGGTTACACCAGGTTACATCATGGTTACATCATGGTTACATCAGGGTTACATCAGGGTTACATCATGGTTACACCAGGTTACATCATGGTTACATCAGGGTTACATCAGAGGTAGATCAGGGTTACATCATGGTTACATCAGGGTTACATCAGGGTTACACCAGGTTACATCATGGTTACATCAGGGTTACATCATGGTTACATCAGAGGTACATCAGGGTCACATCAAGGTTACATCAGAGGTACATCAGGGTTACATCAGGGTTACATCATGGTTACATCAGAGGTACATCAGGGTTACATCAGGGTTACATCAGAGGTACATCAGGGTTACATCAGGGTTACATCAGAGGTAGATCAGGGTTACATCAGGGTAACATCATGGTTACATCAGAGGTAGATCAGGGTTACATCAGGGTTACATCAGAGGTAGATCAGGGTTACATCATGGTTACATCAGAGGTACATCAGGGTAACATCAGGGTTACATCAGAGGTAGATCAGGGTTACATCAGGGTAACATCATGGTTACATCAGAGGTAGATCAGGGTTACATCAGGGTTACATCAGGGTTACATCATGGTTACATCAGAGGTAGATCAGGGTTACATCAGGGTTACATCAGGGTTACATCAAAGGTACATCAGGGTTACACCAGGTTACATCATGGTTACATCAGGGTTACATCAGGGTTACATCATGGTTACACCTGGTTACATCATGGTTACATCAGGGTTACATCAGAGGTAGATCAGGGTTACATCATGGTTACATCAGGGTTACATCAGGGTTACACCAGGTTACATCATGGTTACATCAGGGTTACATCAGGGTTACATCATGGTTACATCAGGGTTACATCAGAGGTACATCAGGGTTACAGCAGGGTTACATCAGGGTTACATCAGGGTTACATCAGAGGTACATCAGGGTTACATCAGGGTTACATCAGGGTTACACCAGGTTACATTCGGGTTACATCAGGGTTACATCAGAGGTACATCAGGGTTACAGCAGGGTTACATCAGGGTTACACCAGGTTACATCAGGGTTACATCAGGGTTACATCAGGGTTACATCAGGGTTACATCAGAGGTACATCAGGGTTACAGCAGGGTTACATCAGGGTTACACCAGGTTACATCAGGGTTACATCAGGGTTACATCAGGGTTACAGCAGGGTTACATCAGGTTACATCAGAGGTACATCATGGTTAGATCAGGGTTACATCATGGTTACACCAGGTTACATCAGGGTTACATCAAAGGTACATCAGGGTTACACCAGGGTGCATCAGGGTTACATCAGGGTTAAACCATTTTACATCAGGGTACATCAGGATTACATCAGGGTTACATCAGGGTTACATCGGGGTTAAACCATTTTACATCAGGGTACATCAGGATTACATCAGGGTTACAGCAAGGTTGCATCTGGGTTGCAGCAGGCTTACATTAGGTTACTGTACTGCTGGGGTAATCACCATCACATCACTGTATAAATAGACATGGTAAAAGTAAAAGCATTTCGCTGCACCTGTTTTAACATCTGCTAATCTGTGTAGACGACAAATAAACCATTTTTAATGTTGTTGATCTCTCTCTTTCTTTCTCTCTCTCTCTCTCGAACCAGGAGCGATTGTGAGAAAGACAGATTTTTTTTCACTCTATTGGGTTTTGGTGTTTTCAGTGTGTGTATATACAGTTGAAGTCGGAAGATTACATACACCTTAGCCAAATACATTTAAACTCAGTTTTTCACCATTCCTGACATATAATCCTAGTAAGAATTCCCTGTCTTAGGTCAGTTAGTATCACCACTTTTTTTTAAGAATGTGAAATGTCAGAATAATAGTAGAGAGAATGATTTATTTCAGTTTTTATTTATTTCATCACATTCCCAGTGGGTCAGAAGTTTACATACTCTCAATTAGTATTTGGTAGCATTGCCTTTAAATTGTTTAACTTGGGTCAAACGTTTTGGGTAGCCTTCCACAAGCTTCCCACAATAAATTGGGTGAATTATGGCCCATTCCTCCAGACAAAGCTGTTGTAACTGAGTCAGGTTTGTAGGCCTCCTTGCTCGCACACGCTTTTTCAGTTCTGCCCACAAATGTTCTATGGGATTGAGGTCAGGGCTTTGTGATGGCCACTCCAATACCTTGACTTTGTTGTCCTTAAGCCATTTTGCCACAACTTTGGAAGTATGCTTGGGGTCATTGTCCATTTGGAAGACCCATTTGCGACCAAGCTTTAACTTCCTGACTGATGTCTTGAGATGTTGCTTCAATATATCCACATAATTTTCCTACCTCATGATGCCATCTATTTTATGAAGTGCACCAGTCCCTCCTGCAGCAAAGCACCTCCACAACATGATGCTAACACCCCCGTGCTTCACGGTTGGGATGATGTTCTTCGGCTTGCAAGCCTCCCCCTTTTTCCTCCGAACATAACGATGGTCATTATGGACAAACAGTTATATTTTGGTTTCATCAGACCAGAGGACATTTCTCCAAAAAGCACGATCCTTGTTCCCATGTGCAGTTGCAAACCGTAGTCTCGCTATTTTATGGCCATTTTGGAGCAGTGGCTTCTTCCTTGCTGAGCAGCCTTTCAGGTTATGTTGATATAGGACTCTTTTTACTGTGGATATAGATACTTTTTTACCTGTTACCTCCAGCATCTTTACAAGGTCCTTTGCTGTCGTTCTGGGATTGATTTGCCCTTTTCGCACCAAAGTACGTTCATCTCTAGGAGACAGAACGCGTCTCCTTTGTGAGCGGTATGATGGCTGCGTGGTTCCATGGTGCTTATACTTGCGTACTATTGTTTGTACAGATGAACGTGGTACCTTCAGGTGTTTGGAACTTGCTCCCAAGGAAGAACCAGACTTGTGGTCTACAATTTTTTTCTGAGGTCTTGGCTGATTTCTTTTGATGTTCCCATGATGTCAAGTAAAGAGTCACTGAGTTTGAAGGTAGGCCTTGAAATACATCCACAGGTACACCTCTCCAATTGACTCAAATTATGTCAATTAGCCTATCAGAACTTTTAAAGCCATGACATAATTTTCGGGAATTTTCCAAGCTGTTTAAAGGCACAGTGAACTTAGTGCATGTAAACTTCTGACCCACGGGAATTGTAATATAGTGAATTATAAGTGAAATAATCTGTCTGTAAACAATTGTTGGAAAAATTACTTGTGTCATGCACAAAGTAGATGTCCTAACCGACTTGCCAAAACTATAGCTTGTTAAAAATTTGTGGAGTGTTTGAAAACGAGTTTTAATGACTCCAACCTAAGTGTATGTAAACTTCCGACTTCAACTGTATATATTTATTGATTAGTTTAGTTGTTTTAAGGTTATATTTGTCTCATTGTCACTAAGCACGTATGGGGTGGTGTGATAGCTCAGGTTGTTTTTCTCGAGGGCGCAACCAGCTAGTTGCAATGGCCTCTCGCGGAGGGTCGGGGTTTGAAAAACTTAGTCGGCGGCATGGAGTAAAGATTCTGGGTGTTCGGTGGAAGACTGTAGCTTAGCAGTTGGCGCTATCATTGGGTATGATAGCATAACATCTGCCTCAAGGATGAGTAGCTCTGTAGTGATATTCTTCGATTACATTGAAAAGGTGAATACGATAGTTGCGAGTGGTGTTGCATTATGGGATATGCAGACGTCGGTATTTCCTCTTATGAATCCGGCGAAGAAAGTTATACTTTTTAATGTGCCACCATTCGTTAGAGATGAAGTGTTGGAGCGAGAATTATCTCGTCATGGTCAAATTGTATCCACAATAAAAAAAGGTTATTTTTGGATGCAAATCTCCTTTGCTGAAACGTGGTGTCTCATAGGAGACAGGTGCACATGATTTTAAAGAAGGATACTGATGAACTGAATTTAGTGTTCAGTTTTAAGACTGACGGATTCGATTATGTGTTCTACGCTTCTACTGAATCAATGAAATGCTTTGGCTGTGGAAGAGAGGGGCATTTGGTACGTTATTGTCCCAAGAACGAGCACGCAGAGCCCGGTAGCAGCTATAGCGCTGGTGCAGCTAATGCACCGCCGTGAAGGGATGAACACGCTAAGGGTGCAGCGGAAGGGAGAAGGTGGGCAGATGTGGTTGGAAAAGTAGGAAAGGAGAGTGGGGTGGCTACGGTGGAAATTGTGATGGATCAGAGCAGAGGGAGGGGAAATAGCCGGTGAGAATGCGACTAGGGTCGCTGAGTCGTTGCTGGGAAATGAAAGTGGAGTCCAAGAGGAGATTGAAACAATGGAAAATGAAGCAGCTGCACCGAGGATTAAGAGGACGAATTTAAAGGGTGATGAAGGTTCTAATTCTAAGAGGAAGGTAGAGATTGATAAACACATAGTAATATTGAAAATTAAGTTATGTGGTAACAGGAGTGGGGGGGCAGTGGTGTGTAGTCATAAAAGCTCAAAAAGTGGGGGTGTGGCTATCCGGTTCTCAAAAGGTTTTTTGCCTTTGTCATATGAGTTTGAAGAGGTAGTTGAGAGGAGGTTATTAAAAGTTAGAGTGAGGTATGAAAACATCACTATGTGTTTAATAAATATATATGCTCCAGTAGTGGCAGTTGAGAGGGTATGTTTTATAGAGACATTATCAAATACCATTGAGAAATGTAACACTGAGGATCATTTATTTCTTGCTGGGGATTTTAACTGCACAGTCAGTGATTTAGATAGACACCACAAAGAACCTCATATAGCCTCAAGGACTTTTTAAAAATGCCTTATTGTAACACAAGAACTGTGGAGACACGAGACAGTACATTTTGGCCCAAGTGAGAGAGAACACCATCTCTCTGGCCAGGTTAGATAGGTTGTATTGTAACACTGTGTGATGTTTGGAGCCAACATGGAGGTACGAGACAGAACACATGGTCTAATGTGAGAGAGAACACCATCTCTCTGGCCAGGTTAGATAGGTTTTATTGTAACACTGTGTGATGTTTGGAGCCAACATGGAGGTACGAGACAGAACACATGGTCTAATGTGAGAGAGAACACCATCTCTCTGACCAGGTTAGATAGGTTGTATTGTAACACTGTGTGATGTTTGGAGCCAACATGGAGGTACGAGACAGAACACATGGTCTAATGTGAGAGAGAACACCATCTCTCTGGCCAGGTTAGATTGGTTTTATTGTTTTGAGCATCAATCTCAGGTCTGTAAATCAAGTGTGATAAAACCCCAGTGGGATGTTCTGATCATTGTTTAATAACAGAGGTGGTGTACATTAACGCTGTAAAACCCAAAAGCGCATACTAGCATTTTAATATAACTTAATTGAGTGATGCTCACTTCAGGAAATGTTTTTGTTTTTTCTGGAAGAGGTGGAGATCTCAAAAGGACAGTATTGTATCTCTTCAACCGTGGTGGGATATAGGGAAAATCCAGATTCAACAATTCTGTAATCAATACACGATGAATGTCACCAGGGATATGATCAGATCAATGTACGCCTTAGAGTCTGAAATAAAGTCACATTGGCAGACTTGCTGGGTATCAGAGCACATGGGGCATTGGTGAGAATTAAGTTTCAGGGAATCTCTGAAATGGATGCCTCATCCAAAATCTTCTGTGTTGTGAAGCTAGCCACAATAAGGATTAGGCACAATAGTGGAATTTGTGGTTTGCCTTCAAAATAAAAGTATGTCACTGACAGTGATGCAAATGAATCTAATCAAATAAGAACTGTCTTACAAATTAGGGTTATTTTAGATGATGACACCTAACTATATAGTTAGCTCGCTAACTATAGCTACCGCAACAGATTATGTTGTGTTATTTGACATGTCAAATAGTGATATTTGAAGTGTATCTTTTTTGACACGCAAAGACGCAAACGGCGTTCCATAGAAATCCTGGTTGAGAATGAAACGACTGAACAAATGAACAACGAAACAGCACAGCAAGTAAGTGAAAGAAATAGTTTTTTATTATGTTTTACTGGTAATGGGGACATAAGTCAATGCCAACCAAATAACTTTTTGGTCAGTGTGGTGTGTGTGTAACCTTTATTTAACTAGGCAAGTCAGTTAAGAACAAATTCTTATTTACAATGACGCCCCGGATGACGCTGGGCCAATTTTGCGCCGCCTATGGGACTCCCAATCACGGCCGGATGTGATACAGCCTGGATTCGAACCAGAGACTGTAGTGACGCCTTTTGCACTGAGATGCAGTGCCTTAGACCACTACGTCCATGTGTGTGTGTTAACTATTTAGAATGCTGTACTAGAATGGTTAAAAGGCCACTAAAATTGTAAATATCGGTTATCGGTATCATGTTTTTTTGGCAAGGAAAAATATCGGATATCGGTATCGGCCAAAAATGTAATATAGATGCATCACTAGTTTCAATATAGTGAGCAACAGAAAATAAATTGTAAACTGTTACATTTTATTTAGAGACAAGCTAAGATGTCAATTTGTCTGAGTAGGAAACATACTGCCAGCAGCATACCACCCTGCATACCACTGTTGGCTTGCTTCTGAAGCTAAGCAGGGTCGGTCCTGGTCAGTCCCTGGATGGGAGACCAGATGCTGCTGGAAGTGGTGTTGGAGGGCCAGTAGGAGGCACTCTTTCCTCTGGTCTAAAAAATATCCCAATGCCCCAGGGCAGTGATTGGGGACACTGCCCTGTGTAGGGTGCTGTCTTTCGGATGGGACGTTAAACGGGTGTCCTGACTCTCTGAGGTCATTAAAGATCCCATGGCACTTATTGTAAGAGTAGGGGTGTTAACCCCGGTGTCCTGGCTAAATTCCCAATCTGGCCCTCAAACCATCATGGTCACCTAATAATCCCCAGTTTATAATTGGCTCATTCATCCCCCTCCTCTCCCCTGTAACTATTCCCCAGGTCGTTGCTGCAAATGAGAACGTGTTCTCAGTCAACTTACCTGGTAAAATAACGGTAAAAAAATAAAATAAAAAATACGATAGACACAGGATATGGGTAGAATGTAAGATGTGTTTTTAAAGGATTAGTCAAAATGGAATAAAAGTGGATTTTGAGTTCTTCTCGGCTGTAAAAGATCTCCCTTTGTTTGAGGAGAAGTGGGCTTACAAAGGAGCGGTTTGTTTAGTGGAGGGGAAACTATTTTTTGTTGACGAAATGAGTTGCATGTATATATATGCTTTTTTTATTTTGATTTATTTAGGAATGACAAATTTGTTGTTTAATTTCTGAAAAGGCAAAGTGTGCCATTATTTGTGTTAATAATTAGGTATAAAATTGTAAGAACCAACGCCGGAGAAGAGAAGCAGGTATGGGGAGTCCACATTTAATCAGGAACAGACAGGTAACAGAACAGGAACAGCGTAAGCACACGGGTAAACAAAGACAAATGGCAATTAATGCTGAAGCAGGGAACAGAGCCGGGAACCAGACATATATAGGGGAGGTAATGACAGAGGTGATTGAGTCCAGGTGCGTCCAATAATCGCGCGTGACGGGGGGGGGGGGGGGGGGTAATGCGTAATGATGGTGTCAGAAGTTCGCAATGCTGGGGAGCCTGGCGCCCTCAAGCGCCAGGGGGGAAGAGCGGGAGCAGGCGTGACAAAAATAAAAGTATAGATGTAGGAAGACCCGCATGTTGGCAATACAGGTCAAAAAGTCAGTTGTTGTTTTAGTTGACATTCAACCACTTTGACAGAAAGCACAGCGGTTGTGTTTTAAATATGTTCGCAAATGTTCATCGCACACAACACCGTAACGTCTAGCGTATTCTTCTCACATCACAGTTTGCTTGACATGGTCCACTGGCTTTCCCTGCAAAATCAATAAAGCTCATCTTTCGGAGGAATATTTTTGTTCTCTAAACAACAGTCCTACAGACCATAGAAAACATAATTACTAGAATAGGAATCCACATTCAGAGTTTCTATCCCGTGAACTCATTACATTTCTATGTTACCGACCACCTCTTAGCTGTAGGCTGGTGGAGTGTATCGTGAGTCGGTAGTCAATATGTGTGTACATTTAGCTTTATTATCAGTGTGTGTGCACATGAATGGGTCTTTGAGTGAGTGTCATAGCGTATGTGTGTATCAAGTGTGCATTCTGCAGTTGCGTAGGAGGAGGCTGATGAGCGAAGGACAGACAATAATAATGACTGGAATGGAGTGAATGGTATCAAACACATGGACACCATTTGTTTGATATATTTACCACGGTTCCATTTAGTCCATTCTAGCCTTTACGATGTGAGCCCGTCCTCAGATTTAAAGTACAACCAGCCACCACTGGTTCGTGTGTCATGTGTTTACGCCACGTCACGCCAGAAAGGAAAATGACTCTTCAGTCATGTACATTTCTACAGGTTCAGCGCGTGTGGCTCTGAAGTAAAGTGCCACAGACTACAGCAGCAGACTGGAGGGGCCGAAACACAGCGGCCGCTCACTATGCCTCTGAGAGACACTGAATTCACCATCAATGGGCCAAGTCATTCATGTGTAAAGTACAGCACAGCAGTCCCTCCTCTAGCCTCCACTGGGGCCCCGGGTACAAAGACTCGCCTTCCCCAAGGAGCCACAATGGGGACGGCTACAGCCCGGCTAAAACACCCAAGGACCGCTAACACAGAAATGATTTCAGCCTCCGCATGTTGGATTCTTGTGCAACTCAAAAGGGATTTCTATGGGGAGTTTTGGTACAACCGGTGACCGGGGGAAAGTAGCTTGGCAGCCTGTGGACGGGGAGTGAAAGTATTCTGGCTGACTAGGGATCTATGTGAATTAGTCTGCATATGCTGCACTTCTACTGCTATAAGAACCGTCTCAGCTCCCTGTATCAGTGTCCCACACACACACACACACACACACACACACACACACACACACACACACACACACACACACACACACACACACACACACACACACACACACACACACACACACACACACACACACACACACACACACACACACACACACACACACACAGAGTGCTAGAGCATAAGGGAAAAGAATGGGACATTAACAGATGGTCCAGTGCGCTTTTAATTACTGTCCCCCATGGCCAAAGTGCTAACGCTGTGGTTCCCCCAGATTAGAGCGACGCAAGAGAGAACACCGAGCCGTAATAGCTTCACTTTAGTTTCTCATATTCTACGTTTTATTACCTCTTTCTGCACTAATAGCACGTTGAAAACTGTGCCTTGTGCTACTGCAGAGGTACAGTATGTTGATGAGGATTCAAACCACAGGAACCGGATTCCAAAGCCTTGAAAAAATTGCTGTAGATTGTCGGGGTACTTATATTATAGCAATCTGTTAGATTTTCCATTGACGCAGTGCTGTGTCTCCTGTGCTGGGGCTGGGAGCTAGGCAGCAGACACGGTCATTGTCACGATCAGGCAGTCATCTCCTTGTCTGTCTGTCTGGGTCCTGGCTCGGGTTAACGATGTGTGAAGGCAAACAGGCAGGCCTGACCTGAACACTTCAGTGTGCGACTGTGATAGTGGCTAGCACACACGCACACACACACACACTATCCCCTCCAGTCATACTGGTGACAGGACGGGATAGAGTCTGATGGTTGTCAAATGCCTCAGAGACGTCCTGCGTACTTAAGAGGTGTTACCGGGACTCTTCATTTGACACACTTGTCCACTCCACTCATTTGAGGGGCGGTGATATATGACTGGGCATTTGTGTCGGCTCTATTCATGTAAGGTGACTGGCTAAAAGGAGCTCCGTGACAGTGGACTCTCTACTCTGTCTTCCAACCCACAGCTTTTATCACAGCCTGGCAGGCTAGAGCCTGATAACATGTATGTGGAAGCCATATCAGCCAACGTGTGGAGCTGGATAATCTAGCCAGCATAAGATATGCTAGGACTCCAAATGGACTGGATAGGTGCTGACAACTGGGGCTATTTATTTATTTAGGCCTATTTAATTTACCAGGAAGTTAAAATTCTTATTTACAATGACCACCTGGCCTGGCTATCTATATGTCTGAGCCTGTCCGCCTCTCTCCATCTCTCTCCATCCCTCCTCTACTGTACTGACCTACTCTCAAGGTTCACTGAGTCTCTCCAGCGTCCAGAGGTTGGAGTGACTGTTGACCGTGACGCAGAGGTCCTGGCCTTGTCTCTGCTAATCAGTCAAGCCCTCTCCAGACAGACGAGGTCCACTCAGGCCACTGACCTCTCCGAGCGCAGAGCCCGTGATGATCGATTATTATTACATCATAATATGACTATAGATGATTATTACAATAAAGATACATATGATTGTATAAAGACGATTGCATATTATTTGAGTACTGGCTCAGCCTGTACTCTGTAGGTTACTTCATGTTCATATTCAGGCTCCTGTTTAAAAGAGCAGGTCATATTCCCTCCACTGTTGACTCGTGGCATGTAGAGGTTAAGATGCCTGTGTTTTCCTCTCTCTTCTCTGCAGTCTTTCTCTTTACTTCCCTTCAGTCTCTCTCAGTCCAGATGTTTACACACTTCCGTGGCAGCCGAGTTGACTTCCCGGTCGGACAGACTCGTCGTCAGCTACCCAGTAGGAGTGTCAGTGTTGGGGCACGTCCCAAATGGAACCCTATTCCCCATTTTAGCTCACTTCTTTTGATCAGAGCCCTATGGTATTCCCTATGGGCCCTGGTAAAAGGTAGTGCACTACGTAGGGAACAGGGTTCCATTTGGGACAAATGCACTGTACTACTCCATCAGCAGCAGGCAGCAGTGCTAGCTAGCTAACAGGGAAGGCTGCTGTATAATAAATGGGCCTGCTATCTCCTGCACTGTCAGGTGGTATAGCTAGCAGGCTCTCTGGGAGTCTCTGGAGGCAAGGCTTTTATTCCCCGCCTGAGAGCAACACTAAATCATCCAAATTGACAAGAAAAAAAAAAAATCATATCCGAAAGCAGTTCTCCCCGCACTCGTACCGGGACTACTGTGGGCAAGATAAAGTAGCTTGCCTATTGTGCTTTTATTCCTCCGAGCTCAGTTGCAAAGGCAACCCATGCCTCGGTGTGCGAGGCCGAGAGAGACATTGATACAGCAGAACAGCAGCGAATGCTGTATTCATGCTGTATCAATCACCTAGGTTGGTTCTCAAAATGGCACCCTGTTCCCCTATAGGGCTCTGTTCAAAAGGAGTGCACTATATAGGGAATAGGGTGCCATTTGGGATATATCCCATGGTCACTACCAATCCTTCTTAGGACCAGTGGCCCAGTACTGACCTGCGTGATGTGTGGGAGAAGTTGAAGCATAGAATTTACATCTGAAGCACAGAAGGGAATAGAACTCACAATGACCAGGGATGGCCATGTCTCTGTTCACAGTACAGCTACAAATGAACCAAGGGCGATCTAATCGAGAGAAAGCTAATTTATATTAGTAACCTACAGTGCCTTTAGGAAGTATTCACACCCCTTGATTTTTTCCCACATTTTGTAGTTTTTGGATTTACGCTTTTAGACATTTTTACAAATTAATCAAAAACAAAAAGCTGAAATGTCTTGAATAAATAGGTATTCAACCCCTTTGTTATGGTACTCCTAAATAAGTTCAGGAGTAAAAATGTGCTTAACTTCTTATGGCTGTAAGCGGAGCCTTGAGTACCCTGGAAAGAGGTGGCCATTTCAAACGGCCTCGTTCTCAATTCTTGCTCGTACAATATGCATATTATTATTAATATTGAATAGAAAACACTCTCTAGTTTCTAAAAACGTTTGAATTATGTCTCTAAGTGAAACAGAACCCTTTTTACAGCTCATTTCCTATCCGGAAGTGAGATTTCCAAAAGCTAAGTCGCTCTTCAAAAGCTTGTCTATATAAGGTCATGTCACTTAGGACTGTAGAAACACGTCATACACCTTCCTCTGGGTCTCATGCGGAAGTGAGAACAGAAAGGAGTTGAATATCTCTTTCAGAGAATGCATACACCCTCTTTGAATGAGACGACCGCCATAATTTATTTTTCCTGAGGCGCGAACTCGGACCAGGACTCTCCACCTGGAAAACGGTCGTTCTCGATGAATATGACATCTGGCTTCGATTGTTTTTGATACATGTCACAATATCATCCTAAAGTATGTTTTTTTAAATATAGTTTAATTATATTATTTAAATTTATTCGGGATTTTATACGTGATGCGTAGGAAGAATTTTTTTCAAGATGGAGAGGTTAGCACAGGAAGGCCAGTGTGTTTGCTAATTCAAGAGGGAAATAGTTCGTTTTGGATCGAAACAAAGCTGGTTCTGAACAAAAGACCCATTGTACAACATTCTGAATGAAGATCAACAAAGATAAGGACCCAATTTGGGATGCTATTTCATATATATCTGTCGAACTGTGCTATGCTACCGTTTGCCTTGAGTCAATGCTGTTGCTATGTTTGCTATTGTAGTAAGCTAATATGACGATATATTGTGTTTTCGCTGTAAAACACTTAAAGAATCGGAAATATTGTCTGTATTCACTAGCTGTATTCACTTTCATTAGCTATCCACCATATATTTTTCTGAAATGTTTTATGATGAGTAATTAGTAGTTGACGTTGGTGTCTGTATTTACTCTGGCTACTCCCGTGCTATTTCTGACTGTAGCTATAATGGTAGCTATGATGGTAGCAGTAATGTAAAACTGATTTATAGCTGAAATATGCACATTTTTCGAACAAAACATAGATTTATTGTGTAACATGTTATAGGACTGTCATCTGAGGTAGTTTTTTCTAGGTTATTTAGGTTAGTTCTAGGTTAGTTAGGTTGGCTTTGCATGCTAGCTGCATGCTAGCTGCATGCTACCGGTGCTGTGAAAAATGTCTGTCTCTCTTTTTGTATTTGGTGGTGAGCTAACATGAATATATGTGGTGTTTTCGCTGTAAAACATTTAAAGAATCTGAAATATTGTCTGTATTCACAAGATCTTTGTCTTTCATTTGCTATCCACCATATATTTGTCTGAAATGTTTTATGATGTGTAATTAGAGTAGTTGACGTTGGTGTCTGTATTTTCTCTGGCTACTCCCGTGCGATTTCTGACTGTAGCTATGATGGTAGCAGTAATGTAAAACTGATTTATAGCTAAAATATGCAAATTTTTTGAACAAAACATAGATTTATTGTGTAACATGTTATAGGACTGTCATCTGAGGTAGTTTTTTCTAGGTTATTTAGGTTGGTTCTAGGTTAGTTAGGTTGGCTTGTGCATGCTACTTGCATCCTACTTGTGCTGTGAAAAATGTCTGTCCTCTTTTTTATTTGGTGGTGAGCTAACATAAATATATGTGGTGTTTTCTCTGTAAAACATTTAAAAAATCGGACATGTTGGCTGGATTGACAAGATGTTTATCTTTCAAATGCTGTATTGGACTTGTTAATGTGTGAAAGTTAAATATTTAAAAAAAAATAGATTTTGAATTTGCCGCCCTGCACTTGAGCTGGATGTTGTCATAGGTGTACCGGTGTCGGGCTTGCAGCCTTAACAGGTTTTAACAAGTCACATGATACGTCTCATGGACTCACTCTGTGTGCAATAATAGTGTCATACATGATCTTTTAACGACTACCTCATCTCTGTACCCCACACATACAATTATCTGTAAGGTCCCTCAGTCGAGCAGTGAACTTTAAACACAGATTCAACCACAAAGACCAGGGATGTTTTACAATGCCTCACAAAGAAGGGCGCCTACTGGTAGATGAGTAAACAGTGAATATCCATTTTAGCATGGTGAAGTTATTAATCACACTTTGGATGGTGTATCAATACACCCAGTCACTGCAAAGATACAGGCGTCCTTTCTAACTCAGTTGCCGGAGAGGAAGGAAACCGCTCAGGGATTTCACCATGAGGCCAATAGTGACTTTAAAACAGTTACAGTTTAATGGCTGTGACAGGAGAAAACTGAGGATGAATCAACAACACTGTAATTACTCCATAATACTAACCTAAATGACACAACACATCACTGAGTACCACTCTTCATATTTTCAAGTATGGTGGTGGCTGCATCATGTTATGGGTATGCTTGTCATCAGACTAGGAAGCTTTTTTTGTTGTTGGTAAAAATAAACAGAATAGAGCTAAGGACAGGCAAAATCCTACAGGAAAACCTGGTTCAGTCTGCTTTCCAACAGCCACTGGGAGATTAATTCACCTTTCAGCAGGACAATAACCTAAAACACAAGGCCAAATATACATTGGAGTTGCTTACCAAGACGACAGTGAATGTTCCTAAGTTGCCGAGTTACAGTGTTGACACAAATCGGCTTGAAAATCTATGGAAAGACTGGAAAATGGCTGTATAGCAATGATCAACAACCAACTTGACTGAGCTTCAAGAATTTATTAAAGAAAAATTTGGCAAATATTGTACAATCTATGTGTGTAAAGCTCTTAAGAGACTTACCCAGAAAGACTCACAACTGTAATTGCTGCCAAAGGTGATTCTAACATGCATTGACTCAGGGATGTGAATACTTATGTAAATTAGATATTTCTGTTCTTCATTTCAATACATTTGCAACAAGTTTTGAATTCAGGCTGTGACACAACAAAATGTGGAATAAGTCAAGGGGTATGTCAAAGGCACCGTAGGTTGGAAGAGAACGCCATAACGTAGGTTAGCCAGCACATCTAGACCTATCGGGTTCTGTCAAAAAAAGACTTCACTATTCCATTCTCTAGTTCTCTGTCCCAAATGGCACCCTATTGCACTACTGTGGGCCCTGGTCAAAATGATGCACTATATAGGGAATAGGGTGCCATTTGGGATATATCCCATGGTCACTACCAATCCTTCTTAGGACCAGAGTGGCCCAGTACTGACCTGTGTGATGTGTGGGAGAAGTTGAAGCACAGAATGGAATAGAACATGATTGTTTTGTATCTCTATCATCTGAAGGCCCACCAGGGGCTAATTAGTTTAAACTAATACAGTACTGACTCTTTCTTAATACAAGTCCTCTCTTCTCTCTCTCTTTCCCATCACTCTCCCTCTCACCCTTTCTCCCTCGCTCCACCTCTCTCCCTCCCTCCCCATATCTCCCTCTCTACTCTCCGTCTCCCCTTCTTTCTTTCTTTCTTTCTTTCACATTACTCCCTCCCTCCCTCCCCTTACATGGAGAGTGTGTATTAACTGAGATAATTATAATTTCCAATCAGAGACACCTGCCGCTTGACTGCCCAACAACAAAGACTTGCGGGGGAACTCACACTACACACAACCTCACAATCTCGCCAAATCAATGGGCATCATGTCTGAGGATTCACACATTCACCCATGATCCCAGATTATAGAAAATAACGAGCCTGGGTCAAATAACACAGAGAGAGAGATCAGCATTACTGCATGTTCACGTTGCTCTCATTAAAGCTACAATCTGGAAACTGGGAAACATATTCTAAACTATTATGTGGATGTCAGGGACTGTGTGTCTTTGCATCTACACTGTAAAACAAATCTAGCTGTTTGAACTAATTATTATTAAGTTTCTTTTACTAAACTTTTCGGTCCAAGTGTTACTGGAACATCCTAAATGGCCTGGCTCCCCCTCCACTCAGTATTTTTGTTAAACAGAAAACCCAAACATATGGCAGCAGATCCACAAGGTCTGCCATGAGAGGTGACTGTATAGTTCCCTTAAGGAAAAGCACCTTTAGTAAATCCGCTTTCTCTGTGAGAGCTTCCCATGTCTGGAATACACTGCCATCAGACACACATAACTGCACCACATATCACACTTTCACAAAATGCATGAAGACATGGCTGAAGGTCAATCAGATTTGTGAACATAATCCCTAGCTGTGTATTGCCGCTTTCCATGTTGTCTGTTGTCTGTAGCTTGTGAGGTGTGGAAACACTTTGTTGCTTTTTATGAATTTTGTCTTGCTGCTTTTTGTCCTATGTTGCTCTGTCTGTATGCTACGTCTTGCTTGTCTTATGTTGCTCTGTCTGTATGCTGTGTCTTAATTGTCCTATGTTGCTCTGCGTCTGCTCACTGCTCAATGTTTGTCTATATTGTAATTGTTTTTAATAACCTGCCCAGGGACTGCGGTTGAAAAATTAGCCGGCTGGCTAAAACCGGCACTTTTACTGAAACGTTGATTAATGTGCACTGTCCCTGTGAAAATAAAATAAACCAAAATTAGCTCCAACTTGAGAAAAAAACATAGGCAAAAATGCACACAACTTAACATTGTGTTTGCTTAAATTGTCTCATTTGTTCATTCAACTAACTAAAAAAAGTATGTGGAACTAGTTACACACACACCCAGTGCTTGTAACATACAATGTTTTAAACTTACATATTTGACACACGTTGACACACAGGCGTATGAGCGTGACTGTGTGTGTGCGTGTGTGACTGTGTGTGTGTGTGTGTGTGTGTTTGTGTGTGTGTGTGAGACTATAAATAAACTGGACAGTGGAGTCAGTATGTCACATCATCGGGCCCTTTTAAAGGTAGCATCATAGCCTTGGGAGGGCCGCAGCCTAACCTACCCAAGAAAGTTACCCCAACAATCTACAGCAAAGGCTTTGTAATTCGTTGAAAAGATTGTATGTTAAAGGCAATGTGTGTGTGTCTGTGTAACTAGTTCCTCTGCCTTTTTTTAGGTAAGATGCCCAAATAATAATTGGAGCCAACTATTTGTATTAAGTTCATTCATATGAATGAACATTTGAGCCAATTTCAGCAAACACTTCATTTGAAGTGAACTGCATTTTTGCCTAGGTTTTCTAAAGTTGGAGCCATGTTTGAGCCTACATTTTTTCCCCAGGTAACACTTGGACTGAAAAGTTGAGTAAACTAAAAAAAGTCAGTGTAACCAGCTACTTAATAATATTTAGCTGAAACAACTAGATTTCTTTTTACAGTGTAGAACGCTGCCTATGAATTTGAGAGGGGTTACATTTCACTAGCCCCATCACTCCACTTCATACCAAAACTATCGGGAGTCAAGGTAAGACCCAGATGCAGACACGTCGAATTGACAATGGTTTAATATTCCAACAGAGGCAGGTAATAGACAGGTCAAGGCAGGCAGGGGTCAGAAAACCAGACGTGGGGCAACGATACCGGGCGGCAGGCAGGCTCAGGGTCAGGGTAGGCAGAGGTCAATAAACCAGGAGGGCGAGAAAAAGAGAGACTGAGGAAGAGCAGAAGCTGAGAACAAAAAAGCTGGTTGACTTGACAAACAAGACGAACTGGCAACGGACAAACAGAGAACACAGGTATGAATACACAGGGGATAATAGGGAAGATGGGCGACACCTGGAGGGGGTAGAGACAATCACAAGGACAGGTGAAAATGATCAGGGTGTGACAAAAACAAGTGACGCTGCTGACGTTTTTCCGATAAACAAATCCCAGATTGTAGCTTTAAAAGAAACAACAGGAATCATTCCATCGTAGTAGCAGTAATATACAGATTATTCTATTCATCAAATTGAATAATTGAATTGTGTTTCTGTGTGTGACAGCGTAATTCATATTTCACATTATGTTCGTAAAACTCTTGGGTTATGCAGGGGGACTCAAATGGATCGTAATTGCCGAGGGGTTCAGGCATGGGCGACAAAGGTAAATGAATGATCACACACACACACACACAAAGTAATTATTTAGTTGTGACTTTCCTTTAGTCCTCCTAGGGACTAAATAATAATAATAATAATAACATTTTGTACGCAATGGAACAAACATTGTTTGCTACACTTTAATACAAAGGCTAATATAATAATGTATGTGTGTGTGTATGAGAATAGCTGTTTCGATGGGGTTCAATCTCTGTCTGCATAACTCTGGATTCATTCACAATGGAATGCAATATAATAATAGGATAATGTGATCATGATAAATAGCCCATGTGTGTGTCACTGTTTATACGGCGTTCACTCACTGTCTCGGATTAATTAAATTCGGGATTAATAAACCCTTCGTTAAGGGTTAGCCAAACACAATTTGCATCGGCAGGTTAAATTTGTCAACCGCTGCCTGTAAATGGATATCTCATTAAAACAGATACAGATGTAGGATCTTCACTTCAGCCAGGTTGCTGGAGCAAGAAAACAATCCCGCAGCAACAGGAAACGTGAATTATTATGTGGATTATTATGTGGATTATTATGTGGATTATTATGTGGATTATTATGTGGATTATTATGTGGATTATTATGTGGGTTGATGCATTTTTTTGTAAGGGAAAATCACGTCTGAAATTTCAAAGGGGGGAATTGCACATTTAAACCAGAAATACACTACGAGTTGCAGGAAAGCTATCCTGCAACGGGGTGATCAAATTAAGATCCTACATCTGCATGTGAGTCTGCAGGAAACAAAGCCACTCACAAAGAGAAAGATCACGCTTAGGAGAAATATGGACACATTGGCCTACACATGCAGTTTGCACACACAAGCACACATACAGTGGGGCAAAAAAGTATTTAGACAGCCACCAATTGTGCAAGTTCTCCCACTTAAAAAGATGAGAGAGGCCTGTAATTTTCATCATAGGTACACTTCAACTATGACAGACAAAATGAGAAGAAAAAAATCCAGAAAATCACATTGTAGGATTTTTTTATGAATTTATTTGCAAATTATGGTGGAAAATAAGTATTTGGTCAATAACAAAAGTTTATCTCAATACTTTGTTATATACCCTTTGTTGGCAATGACAGAGGTCAAACGTTTTCTGTAAGTCTTCACAAGGTTTTCACACACTGTTGCTGGTATTTTGGCCCATTCCTCCATGCAGATCTCCTCTACAGCAGTGATGTTTTGGGGCTGTTGCTGGGCAACACGGACTTTCAACTCCCTCCAAAGATTTTCTATGGGGTTGAGATCTGGAGACTGGCTAGGCCACTCCAGGACCTTGAAATGCTTCTTACGAAGCCACTCCTTCGTTGCCCGGGCAGTGTGTTTGGGATCATTGTCATGCTGAAAGACCCAGCCACGTTTCATATTCAATGCCCTTGCTGATGGAAGGAGGTTTTCACTCAAAATCTCACGATACATGGCCCCATTCGTTCTGTCCTTTACACGGATCAGTCGTCCTGGTCCCTTTGCAGAAAAACAGCCCCAAAGCATGATGTTTCCACCCCCATGCTTCACAGTAGGTATGGTGTTCTTTGGATGCAACTCAGCATTCTTTGTCCTCCAAACACGACGAGTTGAGTTTTTACCAAAAAGTTCTATTTTGGTTTCATCCAAATGCTCTCTAGCAAACTTCAGACGGGCCTGGACATGTACTGGCTTAAGCAGGGGGACACGTCTGTCACTGCAGGATTTGAGTCCCTGGCGGCGTAGTGTGTTACTGATGGTAGGCTTTGTTACTTTGGTCCCAGCTCTCTGCAGGTCATTCACTAGGTCCCCCCGTGTGGTTCTTGGATTTTTGCTCACCGTTCTTGTGATCATTTTGACCCCACGGGGTGAGATCTTGCGTGGAGCCCCAGATCGAGGGAGATTATCAGTGGTCTTGTAAGTCTTCCATTTCCTAATAATTGCTCCCACAGTTGATTTCTTCAAACCAAGCTGCTTACCTATTGCAGATTCAGTCTTCCCAGCCTGGTGCAGGTCTACAATTTTGTTTCTGGTGTCCTTTGACAGCCATAGTGGAGTTTGGTCTTGGTCTTGGCCATAGTGGAGTTTGGAGTGTGACTGTTTGAGGTTGTGGACAGGTGTCTTTTATACTGATAACAAGTTCAAACAGGTGCCATCAATACAGGTAACGAGTGGAGGACAGAGGAGCCTCTTAAAGAAGAAGTTACAGGTCTGTGAGAGCCAGAAATCTTGCTTGTTTGTAGGTGACCAAATACTTATTTTCCACCATAATTTGCAAATAAATTCATTAAAAATCCTACAATGTGATTTTCTGGATTTTTTCTCTCATTTTGTCTGTCATAGTTGAAGTGTACCTATGATGAAAATTACAGGTCTCTCTCATCTTTTTAAGTGGGAGAACTTGCACAATTGGTGGCTGACTAAATACTTTTTTGCCCCACTGTAAGTGTGGTTCTGCATTAGTCCATATATCCTATTGAAGCCAAGCCCTCATCTACTTCTCATATCAGTCTGCAAGCCCTTGCTGTGTTTACTAGGAGGAGCAGCTCGGCCATCGCACGGCCGTACCAATTACCTACAGGACGTGTCAGAGGCGAGGGGCGAGGGGCTAGAGTCAGCAGAGGGGCAGACAGACATGGACTAATGAAACAGGCTGGATGAAAGTCCTTTGATGTCCCGCGAGCACGTACACGCACACACGCAGACACACGCGCGCAAAAACGCACTGCTCTAAGCAGAGGGTTATGCCACCGCACAGCCTAGTCACACTCCATGTACCACAAACAGAGAGCATGCATGCACTGTCGAGTAACAGCTTCTGTTTTCTAACAGAAGAGAGAGAGAGAGAGAGAGAGAGAGAGAGAGAGAGAGAGAGAGAGAGAGAGAGGAGAGAGAGGAGAGAGAGGAGAGAGAGAGAGAGAGAGAGAGAGAGAGAGAGGAGAGAGGAGAGAGAGAAGAGAGAGAGAGAGAGAGAGAGAGAGAGAGAGGAGAGAGAGAGAGAGAGAGAGAGAGGAGAGAGAGAGGAGAGAGAGAGAGAGAGGAGAGAGAGAGAGAGAGAGAGAGAGAGAGAGAGAGAGAGAGAGAGAGAGAGAGGAGAGAGAGGAGAGAGCGAGAGAGAGAGAGAGAGAGAGAGAGAGAGAGAGAGAGAGAGAGAGAGAGAGAGAGAGAGAGAGAGAGAGAGAGAGAGAGAGAGAGAGAGAGAGAGAGAGAGGAGAGAGAGAGAGAGGAGAGAGAGAGAGAGGAGAGAGAGAGAGGAGAGAGAGAGAGGAGAGAGAGAGAGAGAGAGAGAGAGAGAGAGAGAGGAGAGAGAGAGAGAGGAGAGAGAGAGAGAGAGAGAGAGAGAGAGAGAGAGAGAGAGAGAGAGAGAGAGAGAGAGAGAGAGAGAGAGAGAGAGAGAGAGAGAGAGAGACCAGGGGAATGAGGTACTCGTTTACTCCGGACAAAGATGGGCACTCCCAATCATCAACAAGCAGGGACAAAGTCACAACCTTGTTGCTCTGCCAAACCACATGTCCACCTCGTCAATCACATTCATTATACCTCACTCCAAAAGCCAAAATGGGGCCAGTGGCCTACAATATGCAGCCTCAGTTTAATCTTGATACAGAGTTACAGACGTGGCAGAATAGTCTAGAGGCCTAGGACATGAGATGGGCCTAGTTAGATAGCATGAAAATAGGTATGGCGTATAGGTTCAGTTTATATACCAGAGATAAATATAGACTGTACGCTGATAAATGAGGACAGAAGAGCACAGAGCATAGCTCAGTCGACACTTTTCTTTCATATCCAATCTCAAACAGAGCTCTGCTGTTTGGACACTGTGCTTGGGCTGAGTGAGCTTAGAAACTGTCAACTGCAGAACGGCTGTCATGGGCCTCGTCTGGAGAGACTCAGCCACCCGGAGGCCCAAAACAGACGAGGCAAGGGAACAGAACCGCACTGTCGCTGATCAGACGTGACAGGGTCGTGATCCAGACCGCGCGTGCACGAGCGTGAACTCACACCCACAACATACACGCTCACACACACACACAATTACACACTTCTCTCTCTCGTCCTCAGAGAGGAAACAGACCCGTCCACGGCGGCTGAGGCGGACAAAAGGGCATCGGTGCTCAAGCGTGACTTCCCCTGGCCTTTCCCCCGGCTAGCCAAGGAGGAGGTGAACCTTTTGGATCCTTGTGTGGTCCTGGCTGGCAGCACCCCTTGGTTACCCACAGAGATGAGCCTGACGTGTGTGTGTGTGTGTGTGTGTGTGTGTGTGTGTGTGTGTGTGTGTGTGTGTGTGTGTGTGTGTGTGTGTGTGTGTGTGTGTGTGTGTGTGTGTGTGTGTGTGTGTGTGTGTGTGTGTGTGTGTGTGTGTGTGAGACAGAGAGAGAGAGAGACTGTGACTAGCTCTCTCTGATTCAACTAGCGCTCCTCGCTAGCTAGCAACAGGCTGAGCCAACCCATCCCTGTCAATGCCATTCTAAGTCAATTCACAAAGACACTGTCCATCCATCCATTCACGCATTGATTTCAGTCATTCATTTAACTTCACCTGCCTGAGATTGAAGCCCAGGGAAAATATCATTGAATGCATTCGAGTCAAGGGAGCGTGAATACACGGCGAGTGGCACTTGAATTTCAACACCGGAGTTTCTTGAAGGTCGAAGTTGCAAGCGGACGAAGTTAATCAAATGTGAAGTGCGTGCAGTCTCTCAGACAAAAAGATTAAATCAGAATTAGTTTTAAAGTTGAATCACTGGTTAAGCTTTAAGAATTGCTACCGACTGATCTCTGTTGGAGACCGTGACATTTGAAAAAGCTCAAAGTTGGAATTCTGGCAGCACTTGATTTCACAGGCCTTGAGTGTGATTTCAGATCCCTTTGTTGATGCAGCTACAGTAAAGAAGGCTAATAAACAATTATGGTAACGACCCTAAACTATCCCAAACATGGAAACGGTCTTAAACTAGCCCAAATATGGAAACTAGTACATCCATCTGCCTTCCTCACTAAACTGTCAACCCAAAATAGGCTGTGTACACCCGTTGATATATCTACTGTCTGTGTAGGCACCTGCACAGCCAATACAAGCCCAAAAAAATATTTCATCTCTCCTTTACACTCCTTCACTTCTTCCCCCGCTACTCATCTTTACTCCTCCCTCTTCTCTTTCCCTCGGTCTCCCTTTCCTCTCTTTCCTCTCTTTCCTCTCCTCGTTGAAACGGCATGGTACAGATGAGACAACCGCTTGATACATAGTTGTCACTGGCCGTGACAAAGAAAAAGGTCACATTTCATTTATTTATTTTTTTATGATATCATGCCTGGCGGAAGAGTAGGAAACGTATTGGGGAAAAAAGTGCCTGAAAGGAACCAAATCAATCACACAGGCTGTGTATTAGAGTAGATGTTTCCCCTCCTCTTTCTGATCTATTTAAAATCAAAATCTCCCTGTTGTCTCCCTTCGAGCTGTGATTTAGCGTTTCCCCCGCCGCTGCACTCTTTGGAGACCGGCTGCCTTCAGGAACTATTTAGTCACGTAATAAATGAAGTATAACATTTTCATATTTTATTCTAGACTGTTGAGGTGCAGTATAAGGACCCAGGCTATCTTACTAAGAGAAACAGCAGGCTGCATGACCAGGCAACTTCAGTCAAATAAATAGAAAGCTTAAAGCTCCAGTGCTGGGTGACGAGGCAAGAGAAATAACAGGCTGCTGTTCCAATGTTGGACTCAGTCTAAATCGGAGCAGTATGGGAGAGACAAGGAGTCCGTTTACAGAGGAGAGAGAGAGAGAGAGAGAGAGGAGCTGTCCACGGTGGAAGCCTTCTCCCTCACACAGCAGAGAGAGAAAGAGGCAGTATACAGAGGAGAGAGAGAGATAGAGAGTGAGAGAGAGAGGAGCTGTCCACGGTGGAAGCCTTCTCCCTCACGCAGCAGAGAGAGAAAGGGGGCACTCCCAGTGTTTGTAAACACACACTAATGTCGATCTCATCCACAAATAGGCTAGACAAACAAAAGCTGACTCGCATCTCTATCTCTCTGTCTCACTCACACACACACACACACACACACACACACACACACACACACACACACACACACACACACACACACACACACACACACACACACACACACACACACACACACACACACACACACACACACACACACACACACACACATCTCTGTTCCAATCAGTGTGGTATCTGCCATGTGCCTCCCAGTGGGGGGGGGGGCTCCTGTGGGAAGCACAGCCCTCAGCCACATCACGTTCTGCTGACCAAGCACTAGCAACACTGGCTGTATGTGTGTGTGTGTGTGTGTGTGTGTGTGTGTGTGTGTGTGTGTGTGTGTGTGTACGTGCGTGTGTGTGTTAGACAGGGGAGTGGGGTTGCAATACAACGTTAGCCAATGAACTGCCGGTGACGTTCAACTGTCCCTGCCATCATCAGCGCAAATCAACCAGCACATACACACTAGGACCACAAACGAAGTGTCGTTTGACAAGCAACCAATTGCTACACAGCACAACAAGCTGCAGGTTCTGGTTCGTCCGGGGATGCTAGAACCATCCGTCACTAACCCAGAAATAAACTCAACAGCGAAGATTAAAGAGAACAGAAATGACGCTTGATACAACGGGGCAGGCCGAAGATGGCAAGAAGAGTACAATCGATACTTCCAAAACTCTCAAGGGGAAGCTGGAGTAAAGGGGTTGTAGAGGAAAGTACAAGGTTAAACAGTAAGTCTAGCAGTTTCAAAACAGACACGGACAGTGTGTATGTGTGTGTGTATGCTCCTACCCGCTGCCTGCCAGGAAGCTGCAGGTTTATCAAAGCTTCTTAGAGAAGCGGTTTCTAAGCAACCTAGTTTCTGGGGAATGCCTCTCTGGAAAGAAGAACTTTTATCTTTTGATGGTTAGCACGGTTACTCATCATGCGACCGCGGTTCGCTGACCCACCTCCGTGTACCCCGACGACTGTGTTAGCCCGGTGAGCTAACACAGCCTCTGCTAAAGCTGCGTGTCCCTACCTGTGTGACCAGGGGCTCCAGCAGCCGCTCCACGGTCAGGGTGCGGATCTCCAGACTCTTGGGGTCCCATTTCAACAGGATGGGGGACGTAGCGGTGGTCATGGTCTCTGGCGGAGGAACAAACAGAGAGAGAAGTTAGAAGAACACACTTATTTGGAGAGAGAGAGAGAGAGAGAGAGACAGAGACAGAGACAGAGACAGAGACAGAGACAGAGAGAGAGAGAGAGAGAGAGAGAGAGAGAGAGAGAGAGAGAGAGAGAGAGAGAGAGGGTCTGTATAAGCTTGTAATTTCCGTGGCGAGGCATATTTCAAAGAATGCCCCGTTTATGTCTCCCTCTAGGCCTAGGCAGTGACACTTCATGCACCATAAACAGTAGTTTAAAAGAGGGATGCATTAGAGAGTGTTAAACTTAATGGAGGAATTTGATGGAGTTGCTTTAGAG
The DNA here is from genome assembly GCF_045679555.1 of Salvelinus alpinus. Classification (NCBI taxonomy): domain Eukaryota; kingdom Metazoa; phylum Chordata; class Actinopteri; order Salmoniformes; family Salmonidae; genus Salvelinus; species Salvelinus alpinus. The sequence goes on from NC_092124.1 coordinate 2,851,526, forward strand.
CTTAATGTTTCCTTTCTGATGGGGGAGAGACATAAACCAATTTCAGACAGAGGAGACTAGTGAGATGGCGGCAAGCGCCTCAAAACACACTTGAAAGAGACACAAATCAACTCTACCCTGGTTCAGACAATCTGCAATCCTGGGCACGGACCAGAGAGTCTCTGCCATAGCCGCGGGAAGTCGTTTTGGGATGGGGGGTGCTGCGATTTAGCAACAAACAAAAATTGCCCGCGCTGAAGACAGGACTAGCAGACCCAGTGGAATACTTTTGTGTATTTATAACTTGAGTCTGATAATTATCTGTACAAAACAGCACAACGGATATCTGTGGAATATAGAAAACACTTGCTTGACATATGTTGTCTAGTTTGAGGTACTTTGCAAATAGTACTTATTTCTATGTGATAACTGAAATGGTCTATTTATTCCATTTCCATTCGAGTAGACTCTTATCCAGAGCAGTGTACAGTAGTGTGTGCATACATTTCCCTCCATGGGAATCGAACCCACAACCCTAGCATTGCAAGCACCTTGCTCTACCAACTGAGCCACGTCATCACCGCACAAGCCACTTGAAGTCTCAATGTACTCAATTACTGTATTGAGTTTGAGTTTATTGTATTTTTTACAGGGACAGTGCACATTAATCAACGTTTCAGTAAAAGTGCCGGTTTTAGCCAGCCGGCTAATTTTACAACCGCAGTCCCTGGGCAGGTTATTAAAAACAATTACAATATAGACAATCATTGAGCAGTGAGCACACGCAGAGCAACATAGGACAAGCAAGACGTAGCATACAGACAGAGGAACATAGGACAAGCAAGACGTAGCATACAGACAGAGGAACATAGGACAAGCAAGACGTAGCATACAGAAAGACATAGCATACAGACAGAGCAACATAGAACAAAAAGCAGCAAGACAAAATTCATAAAAGCAACAAAGTGTTTCCACACCTCACAAGCTACAGACAACAGACAACATGGAAAGCGGCAATACACAGCTAGGGATAATGTTCACAAATCTGATTGACCTTTAGCCATGCATTTTGTGAAAGTGTGATATGTGGTGCAGTTATGTGTGTCTGATGGCAGTGTATTCCAGACATGGGAAGCTCTCACAGAGAAAGCGGATTTACTAAAGGTGCTTTTCCTTAAGGGAACTATACAGTCACCTCTCATGGCGGACTATTGTTCATTGTTTTTCTTCATGGTGATGGAAAGTGTACCGGTACAATGATGAGCAGCTTATGTACAATAAAGTAATGTACATTTACATTGAGTGGTTTGTAAGGATGGTAAATTAAAACAGCAGAAAAAGTGGTTGTTTTCCATGCTATTAAATCGAGAGAGAAAAAAAAGATTTAATTTGATGTTTAACTTTGCACCTTTTGATGTAAATGTTTGAGGACAGGGTTTTGTTCTTTCTGGACGCCATTAGAATGACAGGGCAACAACTCTTACAATCCCAAACCATTGAATCCTGCAAGATACTGTTGTTAATTATACAACTACCTTTTTTTGACAAAGCAAGACGCAGAACATAAATTGTTGCCCACACTACAGAGGTCTATGTCAGTCTGCTAACACAAGTAAAGGGCCAGTGCACTACTTTAGTGAAAAAAGTATATTTTAAATTACCAAAAAAAACTGGCAAAAGCCCACTGATTGGTTTAAAGGGTTACTACACCACTCTCATCTCCACCCAAGGAGGCTGCTGAGGGGAGGACAGCTCATAATAACGTCTGGAACAGAGCCATGTATTTGATCTATTTCATACCGTTCCGCCTCATCACCACGAGCCCATTCTCCCCAATTAAGGTGCCACCAACCTCCTGTGATCTCCACCCATCAGCAGTTAAAAGATTCACACTAAAGACACTTCCATGTCAACTAGAACGGAAGAGTCTGAAACTCTGATTCTTTCATGTTGAAGTGTTTTATTGAGGCTTGACTGTGATTCAGGGACACCCTCGCACTGTTTTGCCTCCTGCCTTCAAACCTGATTGTCATTCAGACGAGTGCGTTGGCCTAGATTTGTCTCTCAGTCTCTACCATTCCATTCGGCGGGACCGAGAGCGAGCGAGTGGGATTCTGATTACTAAAAACATATGTGGGCACAAAGTTTGAGCAGTGGCTTTCAAGAGCATGGCTAATATATGCAGGTGAGTCTCTGATTAAAGAAGGGGACACAGGCAAGGATCCATTTGGAAATATCATTATATATATATATATATATATATATACATAGAGAGAGAGAGAGAGAGAGAGAGAGAGAGAGAGAGAGAATGCGAGAGAGAGAGAGAGAATGCGAGAGAGAGAGAGAGAATGCGAGAGAGAGAGAGAGAATGCGAGAGAATGAGAGAGAGAATGCGAGAGAATGAGAGAGAAAGAAAGAAAGAATGAAAAGAAAAAGTGAGAGAGAGAGAGAGGAGCTGTCCACGGTGGAAGCCTTCTCCCTCACACAGCAGAGAGAGAAAGAGCAGCAGTTTGGCTGAGGTGAGTACGGAACTAAGTGGAATTCCAATGATCACCATTGAAAAAAACCCTTAGGAGTATATATCTGAGGCGAGGTGAGAAGTACCACTCACATTTAAATGAGGTCTAATTCAAATCGGTTCTATTAACAAATTACTGCACATTACGTCTGAAAGTTCAAATGTGTAAAACTAAAAAAAGAGTTGAATTTACATAACTATCCATTGAAGCTCACATAGCCTAATTGGTTATAATAAGCTACCTAGAACTTCGATGAGTACTACCACGCTATACACAGAGGCGGGCGTGGCCGTGCGCACACGCACACACACACACACACACACACACACACACACACACACACACACACACACACACACACACACACACATACACACGCACTGAGGAAGAGTCTAAACGCTGACATATGCTTGTGTAGAGGCCTCCTTCTATAGACGATACTATTGTCAGTAGGGGATCTGACTCACTGGGGTTATTTGGGGTCGATAGAGTCCACAGCAGAAGGATGGAGGGGGACGGAGGAGGGAGGAGGGCTGCCATTGCCATGGGGACGTGAAGCTAAACAACACTCAATGTTCAATGTTGCCAGCTGGGGCTTGTGGGGGGTCCAGTGCCTCTGGCTGGTGCAATACTAGCCTAAATTAGGAATATTTCTAATATTATCAAATGAACAAGAAACACATTTTATCATCTGCATTGCAAGAAGCCTAAATGAGTGGCTCTTCCAACACTGCAAGAAGAGTTATCAAAGTAAAGCATTTATTTTGAAATGTCGTTGTGACTGCCAAAAATACATGTAGGCCTTTACAAACTCCTGGAACGAAACCAACAGACACGTGTCCTTTGCAGTGTGGATGAGTTCAGACAGACTGCACACACACAGTCACGGACGGACACACACACACACGGACGGACACACACACACACACACACACACACACACACACACACACACACACACACACACACACACACACACACACACACACACACACACACACACACACACACACACACACACACACACACACACACACACACACACACACACACACACACGTACAGCAGTATAAAGCGTGCCCTCGCTGACATTTCTCTGACATTCGCTGACATTTGTGGAACAAACATCAGAAGTAATGTAAGTTTACAGCCGGGGAGAGGTTCATTAGGTGAAGCTAACTTGGAGCAAATGAATGCACTCACTCCTCCAGACCACTTTTCCCCTACAGTCGATGTTCACGTACCCGCAAAGATATATTGTTTTGTTGTTGCATTGGATGCCCCCCCCCCACTCCACCCCACCTAGTTCTCTACTAGCTTAGAACAACCCATGTAATAATTGATAGTACAGGGAACCCCAAAAGCAGGAGAAAATAAAAAATAGAGAACAAACGACAAGACCAGAAATGTATTTGTCCCTGACAAGTATTGTCAGCTCGCAGCCAAAAACAAAGCAAGCAGAGTGACAATCAGTGTGACGCAAATGCCTCTAATTGCAAACTATGTCATTGGTCAACAATGAAAATACACCGGAACAGAAAATGCCAATGTGGAAGTAGCATTGCATTATAGCACACACAATCTACCTGCTACTTAACAGACATCACTCAAACCTTGTCCTCGGCTCCCATCTCTCTCCCCGTGGAGGGGGCAACATTTCATACAGATAGACACATTCAAGTACAACTTACTACCGTGGAAGACAATGGACAATAATCATATGCCCTTCTGTGTAATTACTGAGGAAACTTAAGAAACGTCAAGGGGGCGTATTTCTTTCTCTTCGTCCTCCAGAAATACACAGGGGGAGAGGAAGAGCGGAGAGAAAGAGAAAAGTACCAACACCTGTAGCTTACGCAACTGTTGACGCCATGGCAACGGCGAAAGAGAGTGGAGGTTGCCGACGGTTCCGTCCCAAAATGGCACTCTATTCCAAATATAGTGCACTCCGTTTGACCAGGGCCCTGGCTCTGGTTAAAAGTAGTGCACTACATAGGGGACAGGGTGCCATTTTGGGACGCACACGTAGCCTAGGCTACACAATGCGCGCCTTTGAAGTCATATCTAATGCTG